>NW_025777652.1:0-90677 GCF_021130785.1 Homalodisca vitripennis | reverse complement strand
AAACGTATGAGTGTGGAATTTTTAGGTAAACAAAATTGTTGGACCCTTTTTCATTCAATGGAAATTTAAATGCCGAACTTTACTACAATATGCTCCCATAAAATGAAAATAATCCCAGCTTATTTCAAATTGCATCAGGGAGAATACTTTTGATAATGTCATGTGTTTTCCAGCAGGGATGGTGCTCCCACCCCATTATGGGGAGACATGGTAAGGAGGATGTATTTGGATTTAAGGTTTCTCTCATAAGAAATGGAATTGGGCCCGAAGAGGAGAAATCTGAATGGCCTCACAAGGTCTCCGGATTTTGTCAACCAATCGATTTATTTTCCTATGGGGTCATTTAAAATCCAATGTTTATTAGAAGAAAAGCCTTCATAATTTGGAAGACCTAAGGAAACCAGGATTATCGAGGGAGATATGCATTTTGATAACTGAAGGAAGAAATGTTAGGCAAACTCTGCCGAATTCATTTCTTACACAAAGATTGGCTCATTTGTCAAACCAGTAGAAGTGATACACAGTTTCTGTTCTAACAATAGCATTTGACACCAAATGCAGGTAAAACGTTTGTTGTAAAGTGCTTTTCTAACAGCCATTACATTATTTTTATTTGTAATAAGAAAATCAATAAACATAAGTATTTCCATAATTGTACTGTAATAAAAACTGGCAAATTTGGTGCTAATAGAAACCAGCTTAAAATAAAATTTTTGTTTTATTTAATTGAAACATTTTAAAAACTGCTAAAAAATTAGTTTTTGTAACCCACATTTTTTGTGGCAAGAACCATGTTTTAAAATTACATTGTGTTGATACATTCAGTAAATTTTACAATACTAAAAATTGCTCTTATTTTCTGATAGAATAATATCCCTTGAGATCGCGGTTTGTGGCATTTGAATTCGAGTAAGCTATTACCTTTAATAATTATTGTATCACAAGGTATAGGCTTCCATTAAGAATATAAATCACGATACCCTCGGCCAGGACGTCCCCCGTTGGTAGTGTGACAAAAATAACAAATCATTGTTCCAAAAAGTAGATGCCCAATCTCTATTCACGACTGTAAGGAGGTTTCAAATTTTATTAAATTTAAATTTATTAAAGGATATATCTTGGGTGTTTCCAGACAATAATAATAATACAACCCTGGTTATATATATATATATAATATATATATATAATTTATAATATATATATAAAATTTGGTCTAAACGAACATAAATTCAAAAGATAAGTAAAACAAATTTAAAAAAAATTCATCTGTGAACGGTTATTTTGAGTATCAAAGAATGGGGACGATTTACAATTTATTTGTTTTCAGTCGGTTTTTTGTCTTATATTTACCATTATTACAGAAAAAACCTTTTTTTCATATTTCAAAACGATTTATTAATTAAATTATATACTTTTGCCGATAATTAATATTGTGAGAAGATTTTTTCCAGAAGATTTAAAAATTTTCTCGTCTCAACCGAGTTTTGTTATTTACCGTAACGAAAAGAGTCCATTATTAAAAAAAAATTTATAAGTAGGAATAAGGTAAATCTATGGAATATTTTCATTTTAATGCAGCAAATCTACATATTAGAATGTTAAATTAATGCTAAGGCATAAGCCCAGACCTCCCATGATTATCTATTGTCAATGTCGTTTATTTTTTTATGATCTTTAATCACTCCTGGTATTTAGAAAAAATGGACGCGTAAAAACTATATAGTTTTCAGTTAAATAGGACATCTGTAAAAATTTACATTCATACCAAAGCGTAAAATTTCCTCTTAAAAATTATACAACATGAAAGAGCAATTTTATTCTTGGTTAAAATTTGACTAAGACTAAAACTTAAGTCCTTAAACTAACGAGCCAAAACAATATGCCTTTATAGACCACATACTTGATTATGAGAGTTATAATTTTAAAATGGCTATATATAATTGTTACGTAAATTCAATCCTTTAGCTTGCAATATCTATAATAACACAATATCTAGTTAGATTATTTCAAAACGTCTATTTCGTTTCTAAACCCACAGCAACAAATTAATTAATTCAAGTGCCAAGGGTTGCATCACACTGGATCAGGGCTCTTCACTCTTATGTGTGTGACCACTTCTTGGTTGGAAGTAATAAGAGTAATAAACTCCTATTAAAGTTACCCGAAGAAACTGACGAAAGCAAGATTAAAAAAAACAAGATTAATGGACAGTTCTGTCTGTTTTTACTTACGAAATTTTTCAATTTTTATCATTAATTACATCTAATTGATTTTGAACTAGGTGTGTTGAGATTTGTAAACAGTTCCCAATTCTTGACGATTAATTAATACTCTTCACTATATTTTATAAAAAATGTGATAGTTGATTCTATTTCATTAGACACCACAAATTCAGTAGTGTTTTACTCCTTAAAGAAGTGTTTGAACTGTTTGTTTGTGAGTTTCAATTGGAGGAATACGTTATATTATTCTATACGGTGTTTTCTTACTAAAACATAACATATTGTATTTCTGTTACGCCCCCCCCCCCCCCAACCCATTTCCTAAAATTGTGATTTTGGAGAAATATTAATGATTCAATTCTCTAAATACATATTATTTTCATAAATAAAAGATGATTCTCGAAATGAGAATCTACAACTGAATAAAAACGGTATATTGGTGTTGTATGACAGTTTGAACACCAGTATATTCAGTAATTTGAACCCCCCCCCCCCCCCCCCCCCCCCCCCCCCCCCCCCCCCCCCCCCCCCCCCCCCCCCCCCCCCCCCCCCCCCCCAAACTCCCCCCTTCCTATATAAGAGTCAGGTCATATACAAACAGTGTCAGATTTGTCAAAACCAAATCGTTTATATCAGTTATTGGGTTAATTATAAAGGAAACTATATTAATTAGAATTTTTTTGGAATTGGCTGAACAATAATTTTTTAATAATGTTCCAAAAATATGTTTTACGATTATATTATTTCAATGCAATAAGCTTTTCTATACAAGAAAATTCGGTTTCGATAAGTTTAGCAAAACCAATTTAAATTAAACAAAGACTATTTCTAAGGTTGAACTGAAAGGTAAACTATTTAGTAAAACTATTACAATAGCGAAAAACAACTGAATTATTGTTGCCGTAAAACAAAGCTAGCCACCAGCAGAATAGGATGCCCGTTTTTTTAATTTGACGCATGTCAATACAGAGAAAAATAAAACAACCCCTTGACTTTTGATGGATATACGCCAAACCCTCCCACGCTGCTTTCACCCAAACAATTTTAACAAGATCACTTCGTTGTTCCTCAAGATACGTGCTGTGTATGAGGAGCATTTGAGATGGAGAAACAAATTGAATAATATTTGTCTCGGACGATATGTTACATTTTCATTCGACGTAAACTTTATGTTCCCGTTTTATTTTAATTATTATTGAACTGACAGAAACATTTACTACAGTTCTTCAATTTAAGTAAGGACTAATTATGGGGATTTAGGGAAAAGATATTTATCTCATGAATATTATAACTATGATTTAGTATTGTTCACGCAGAACCATTTGTTTTTTTTTACTTTTGGGATAAATTGTTTTTTTTTAAATAAAAAAAAAAATAACATATCCTTTAACAGATGTTTTTAAAAAGAATATAAAAACTTCTTACTTTAAGATTATATTCCTTGATGATATTAATAACTTAAAGACTTGTTTATGCCTTGGATCCAACGTTCGTATTAGTAAATCTTCTCCTGAGATTAAGAAGTAAAATTTCCAAGTTATAGCTAATGTAATTCTTGACTTTTGATTTCGGCGGCAAAACAGCAAAATTCATTATCAGCAATAAAACGTATTTTAACAACCACCGAGGACAGGCCAAAAAGAGGAAGTTGGGTAAACCTCCATAAGTTTTCATAGAAGATCAGGCAAAATCCCCTGTATGGACATGCTCATCATATGTTCAAATGCAACATTTAACTGTCTAATGGATCAAAATCTTCCTCAAGACCCTTTCGGAATATTTTAGGCTTACAACGTGTGTTAAACTATGTCATATGTTTTTAAAATACCACATTGATTGTAACACAAGGCGTTTTTTTACCAATTTCATTTTATAGTGGAGATTTTTTTCTTTGCCTCTATATGGACTAACACTCTAGAAACATCCCATGCACGTATTAACAAACCAATTAAAAAGGGCGCGATGTTGTGCTATATAGATAAATAATAAACATACTTCCAAAAATCAGTTCGTTTCTCGAATTGATCATTACGGAACAGAGTATAGTGCTGGTTAGAACGTTAATTGTTCATACTATTTTATTTTTTTCTTCTTCTTCATTTTAATTAAGATGTAAACTTTTCCAGCACAATCTGGATGTACGATTATGTAAAAAAATTCTGAAATTTAATAATAGTGAAATGTAATATGAAAGAATTAAAAACTATGTCTCATGTTTTCTATTGAAAACCTTCTCATGCCTTGGAGTAACAAGGAAACGAAGCAAAACTGAAGGGGAAATGCTAATAAAATGAATATTTGATTAATACGAAATGATTAATTTCTTAATTTCCTGTTTATTGGTTCAGCATCAGGCCATATTTTTTTTTAAATATTAGAGCCTGAATTCTCCCCTATTACTAAGATAAAAATTACAGTGTATTCATGGCTGAATACATTAATTATGAATAAGCTTTCATGCATGTAGATATTTCTGTTATGGAATTTAGTTGTATTTATAGATGATTAGGCGTAATTACGTATTTTGGGTTTCCCTTGGCCATATTATATTCACGAAACACTTTATATAATTTAAATAAACACATTCAAATATTGGGCTCTAAATAGGTTAGTATTATAACATGGCCTATTTTAACCTCAATGCCTGAAAGATTTTAATTATGATTTTTTAAAAATTAGAAGATACGGTTTTATTGAGAAATATATAGATATTTTGCACTTCCTTTGTGGTAATAGTCTTACAAAACAGACAAAATAACATTTTCTTCAATTGTAGTTATTATAAAAACGTTGGCTTTTAGAAAATTTGTCTAGTGGTTTAAGATCATGATTTTCAGTGCAAGTTAATTTTATAGGGTATATGGCCATTGCTTTGCTAGTTCACATAAAGGATACATTTTAATTTTAATCGGATAATAAACACTCCCGTTTTTAAATTTTTTCGGAGTGAGTAACAATTTTATGTGGCAAAATCAGTGCGTCAATGAGGGCCTCTAGAGTTCTATTTGTGATATAAACATGTAAACATAAATTTTGTGTTTTTAATTATAATCAAGTTGCAGTTTGACCAACATAAAAAACCAGATTGTATCAGGATGCAATAAGATTATGTGTTTAAAACTAAAACAAACTAACTCTATGTACAAACCGTGTTGTTTAATATTGTTTGGGTAGACCTACTTGTTGTTAATCTTGTTTACCGGGTGGCCGGACAATTTGCCTAGTACACGAGTGGGCCGGCTCTCTTTCCACAGTGGCCACTAATTACCGGGCGAATACTCCAGTCCTGTTTACACTGTCCTAGTTAACATTCTAATCCTATTAACGTGTCTTTATAAATCACTGGGTTATTTACTATGATAACCAAGTGTCCTCCTAAAGTAAAAGAATTAAATACAAATGTATGGAGTTTCATAAGTAATAATAATATAGTAATATTGTTTACTATTGTATGTATAATTATTCTATTTGTGAGAGAGGAGAGAGAGAGAGAGAGAGAGAGAGATGAGAGACATTGAGAGAGAATGAGAGAGAGAGAGAGAGAGAGATGTCATTATTTATTTTATCTCCTTCTATGTATTCTAAATTTCAAATATGTACTGTACCATTGGAATTATATTTAGATAACAATAATTTTCAGTTCAGTCCATCATGATGTTGTACGCATTAAGTTTAAGGTCTATAGTCTACGTGAGTTCCTATGTCACGTGTTGATATATCAATAAAGTGTACTCAGTTTGGTTACATAATTATTTCTTCTGCGACCTTCTTCTCACAATCATGGTTACCAATAGGACCAAGGTAAAAATGTTTCCTAACGATCATCAAAATATTTTATGGTTAATAAAAGATTATTATTACCTAACAATATAATACTCAACAAATAAGCTTAACAGTTATATTAAAGATTAAATTTTAGCTGAGGTTTAAGGTGCATGTAGCAACAACTCCAAATATTCAAAATATATGAGGCATAGAGGGACATGTGAGCGAGTACTTTATAATCACTGATTTAGTGAAACTCTTTGGATTGTTGCTACACAGCGATGTTTCGCTCACAGATCACGTAACTCATGTCTGCTAGGGAGCCTAAGGGAGCTTTAGGGGAGTTGTATCGGGTCTAAACTTTGCTCCCTAAAGTCTGTCAAACTGTAGCTTGTCAATTATCTCGTTGTATCGGTTTACTGCTACTATTTGATATCCAAATAAACCAGCACTGTAAAATAAAAAGCTGAGAACGGTTACAAATGAAATTTCATGTACATTTCCCCACACTATTCATAATACAGCCCATCACATTAAAGTGTGTGATGTATGTAAAATTCTGCATAGTTATATATAATGCACAGTATATATTATTTTGATATTCATTATACGTTTTGCTCAAGATAAAATTTGTCATTCATTTGTTCGATTTAAGGTTTTAGTTTGTGTTAATTATAGTTATTAAAAAATCCGGAAAAATAATACAGTGTCTTTTAACCATTTATTTTTTAATATGATGATAATAAACCTAAACTAAAAAAATTATTGCTATTTACTCGTTTAAAAATATTAAAACACATGTTTATACCATTTCCATGTAATGAAAATTACAATTATAATTAGTAACTACAAATAGTTTAAAACAGCACGCAAAATAAATCAGTAAGATACAGTGAGTTCTAATTACATTGTCAACACAAATTAACAATCACATCAGGTTATTCTTCGTTAAGTTTATATTTCATTTAGTTACTTAGTAATGGAGGACTATGGAAACTTGTTAAATAAAAGTGCTGGGACCGAAATCCTTTTTTCTGGAGAATTCTCGCATTCACACTGTTATTTCTTCTCGTAACTTTTAAATACATTTACCTTCTCTAAACTAGGCCGTCCACGTGTTTTCTTTTGCTTGTAACAATTTCGTAGATACAACTAGTTGTTGATATTTAATAACTTCATAAGGTAATGCATCTTATTTGTTAAACTGTTACCCTCTTGTAGGAATCTTGGAGCATTGGAAAGAGGGGTATTGTAGTATCACTAGTATAAAGGAATACAACATTTTCCAATATAATTTTTTTATTTTGTACAAGGCCTTTCTGAATCAAAGATTCCATCATCAGGCACTTTACAAATTATCAAATGTTTACATTTTTTAAATCTTTGATGAATATCCTCTTATCTGAATATGAAAATTAGGGGGCGTAATGCAATATCCTTAGTTTGTATGATTCGAGAAAACAAATAAACCTTACTCTTATTTACATATAGTAAAAATAAATTTATAATATTACGTAATATACTGAAAATTGTTCTGAGAATCATTTTACCCTAAAGCTCCCAAGTTTTAAGTTTATAGTAAATTATCTTAAATATGAATATATCAAATAGCTCTATGAATCCAAGAAATATACATATTAGAGTTACGGCTTAAATAACCACACACCAAACAAAAAATGGCTTGAAAAGCCGACTTACGAATAGCGGCTATCCTTTTCCAATCATTTAGATTAAAAGTTTTCGCGAAAAATAACCGGATTCAAATATACAAAAACTATGTAGTTAAGAATATGCTTGTTACTGATTTGTTAACGAATTTTCTATTCATTTCAATAAAAAAGAAAATCATACTATACTTTCTACAAGGGTATCATAATTATAATTCTCTTTCTGTACTCAAGTACACAATTTACGAATTTTATTACATCTGTAGCTATTCTTTTAAAAATAGTGATTATGATGTACGACGAATTATATCTGTGCGACAGTTTTGCACATTGGTCCAGTCTTATCACCAATAAGGAGGTGTAGTTCGACTTCCAATATGTAACAGCCCTTGTATAAGAATGCTCTAACTAATACGTTTTTTGATCTGTGATGAATAGTATGAAATACACAGGAAGTTAAAATTTTAAAATTTGTATGGCTTCAATTTATATTTGGTCCAATATTTATAATGTATTGACGTTATATTAATTTATGTTAATTACCGTATATAGGTCGTGATCACTCTGTATAGCGCCAGTGTATAATGTTACCTAAATCTTGTTTTGCTACACCTTACGACAGTTTGAGGGAGTATTATCGGAATAGCGCACGTGGTGGTTGAGGTTATATGAAATTTACAAAAGTATTCCAAAATGCCGTTAAAAAGAATTTCACTGTTCGGTGATAGATTAGCCGAGTCACCCTTCCCCAACTTTGAAAGCAGTCTTTTGAACTGACGCTTACGGCTCGAGGAAACTTAAATACAAAAGTGGAGTTGAATACAGAGCTAACGATCCACCGAGTCGAACTCCAACATTGCGATTCAAAAAGCCATGGAAACACGTGTTTGACCCAGTTAACCTATAAAATGCCAAACAGGAAACAAATAAAAAGCAACAAACAAGAGTGATACACTTGTATTAATGGATAATAAATTTTATTTAGTGTACTGGGCGTAATTATTATACAACTGATATCATACAGCATTTTTGGGCAAAAATTATCAGCATTTTTGGTTATAATCACTATAAAGAAATGTTAATAATGCAAAAAAGTTTAAGAAAGTAATTTAATGCAATGTTATTAGAACTTGGGATAAAACACATTCAGTACAATTCTATATCATACGTGTACAATAATCTACATGTGGGGAGTTCGCTGACTCCCCGTCTGCACCACCCGAGATCCCTGCCATCTATCAAGACAAGCCGGGAGGCGAAGCTTTCACCACTGTCCAATAGGTAGCGCTGCCTTCTTCTACTAGCTGCTGCTTCTTCTCCCCTCCGATGGAGCGCACTCTCTTCTGTGCCCTGCCTCTGGGCCAGAGACTTCAATGCCCGGAATGCCTGGAGGCGGGAATCCTATGTGTCAGGAAGAGAGAGGGGATGAAGAGGCATCTGAACCAGGACCATGGAGGAGGATGGGACTTGTCCTTCGTCTGCTGCGATACCGAGTTTTCCTGTCGCCAGCAGAGGTACGCACTCAAGCAGGCGAAGGCACATTTTGCTGCAAAGTCACGCTGGGGCGGATTTCTTCCTTCCTGAGGGCGAGCTGGGTGTCTGCGCATCATCGTACAACACCCTCCAAGAGAAAATTGTCAGGATGGTGACACCTATTAGGCCTCCTGCTCCTGATGCGCCCCCCAGCTCCGATTCCTCCCCCAGCTCCCTCTCCTTCTCCCCCACTTGTCCGCCATCGCTCTGCTGCGGCTATCGCGCGTAATGCGCTGCGTCGGCGTCGACCTGTCGCGGAGGAACATGTTACGCCCCCTCGCGTGCCGCTGAATGCCGTTGAGCCGGCGGGCCGTGGCTCCCCCCCGGATCATCTTCATCTTCTGGGTCACCGGTTGGCCCGCCAATTATCCGGGCTGCGGCGGCTGCGGCTGTCGCTAGAGGTGCCATGCGGGCGTCGCGGGCCGCATGGGCGCGTCGGTGAGCTCTGTGGAGAGCATTTC
Organism: Homalodisca vitripennis; assembly: GCF_021130785.1. Classification (NCBI taxonomy): domain Eukaryota; kingdom Metazoa; phylum Arthropoda; class Insecta; order Hemiptera; family Cicadellidae; genus Homalodisca; species Homalodisca vitripennis. The sequence continues at coordinate 81,029 of NW_025777652.1, read as the reverse complement.
ACCTCCGCTCCCAGTGCGGTCTCCACCCGGCGCCTTGTCGCTCCCGGTGACTCCACCACTCGGTCTATCGCCGAGAGATCGGCCTCTGCCAGGGTCCCCCCCTCCGCCGTCCCCACCTGGGGCCCCCCCTCGCCAAACGGACCCTCCCGTGTCGCCGAGGGAGAATTTGACCCAATGGCAGAGAGAGTGGCTTGCCAGATTCACCCCTGGCATGCAGTGGGCCGCCTTTTTGGCCACTCTGGAAGAACTGGTGACCTCTCTGTCGCCGGCACCGAGCCCCTCGCGACAGCCGCGGCCGGGGGGTACTCGACCGTCTAGACCCCGGCGTCCGCGCCGCGACGGCGACCGCGATGTGCGCGAGGCGGCGCGCATTCAAAATCTATATCGGACTGCCCCCAAGCGAGCCATGAGGGAGGTTTCTAGAGGCCTCCTCGCCGAGTTGTTCCATCGCGGAGGAAGCCATCATGGCTTATTTTACCTCGTCTTACTCGGCGAAGGTGGGCTGTGCCGTTGAGCCTCCCCCTGGCTGCACGATTCCCGCTGCGGCTTCCCCGCCCCCGCTACTAGACCGGACCGAGCCGAGGGAAGTAGCGAAGATGCTCCGGAGAAACCGCCAATACCGCTCCGGGCCCGGATGGTGTCAAATATGGCATCTGGCGCCGCCGTGACTCGTCTGGTCACGTGCTCTCCGCCATCTTCAACATCTGTCTGGCGGCCGGGCGCTTCCCGCCGTCGTGGAAGGTCTCATCCACGGTGCTGATTCACAAGAAGGGGGCCCCCGATGAGATCACTAACTGGCGGCCCATCGCGCTGTCAGACACTGCAGGCAAGCTGTTCTGCAGTGTATTGGCTCATCGCCTCTCATCGTGGATGTCGGACAATCGCCTCTTATCTTGGGCGCAGAAGGGGGTTTACTGCGTCTGAGGGCTGCTTGGAGCATAATTTTGTGCTCCAGGAGCTGTTGGCTGAGGCACGACGACGGGGTGGGGAACTATGTGTAGCATGGCTCGACCTGGCTAATGCCTTCGGGAGTGTCCCTCACTCTGCTGTTGTGGCGGCATTGCGGAGTGCGGGCCTCACGGAGGCTCAGCTGGCCCTAATTAAGGATCTCTACGAGGGGAGTGCCACGGACCATCAGGCACTCTGGTGGGGTCACTCCAGCCATCTCCTTCCAGGCTGGAGTCCGCCAGGGCTGTCCTCTGTCTCCGGTACTATTCAACCTTGTTATGGAGTACCTAATCCGCCCAATACTCGCCTTGGAGGGGGAGCACGGTGTGTCGCTGCATGGGGAGCGGGTCAGCGTATTGGCCTATGCCGATGACCTGGCCATCGTGGCTAAGTCAGAGGCCTCACTTCAGGCCCTGCTGGACTCCGTTTCTTCCGCGGCGACCTGGGTTGGCCTCAGGTTCAAGCCTGAGAAGTGTGCGACACTTCATGTCGCCGGCAGAAACCGTGAGGCAAACCGCATTCACCATCTACGGCTCCCCCCTCCGCGTCCTTGAGGAAGGAGAAACTTATGACCACCTTGGTGTGCCCACTGGGATGAGAGGTGACCAGACCCCGGTGGCCACCATTGCCAGACTGGAGGAGGAGACCGCTAAAATTTTTGCCAGTGGGCTCGCGCCATGGCAGAAGTTGGACGCTGTCAGGACATTCATAGTCCCCCAGCTGGATTTCAACCCTCAGGACGGCGAGGATCAAGAAGACCTCCCTGAAGGGGCTGGACTCCTTGATGAGGGCGGAAGGCAAGGGGACACTCGGCCTCCCCTCGCGAGCCAGCGTGGAGCTGGTCGAGCTCCCACCATCGTGGGGCGGCGCGGGTTTGCTCCCTATCGCCGATCAAGCCGATCTAGCCGCGGTAGGGCATGCGTTCCGGCTCCTGACTTCACCTGATCCAAAAATATCCCGTCTTGCCCTGGAGGGCCTAGCCGTATCTGCTGGGCATCGCTCTGCTGCCCGGGTCGACGTTGGACGACTTGTCAATTACCTCAACGGGGGACGTGGCGGGGGAACTCCAACGTGACCACCACCTTCTCTGCGGCCCGGACGGCGAGAAACCGCCTCTCCAAGCGCCTGCCTACGCTCCGGTGGGGGTGGAGTGAGGAGCGGCGGTCATTCCAACTGACGATGCCTGGTGGGAGACGGCCAATCATCGTGGGACGGGAGGAGCCGGAGGTCCCTGGCGTCAGCTCTGCGACGAGCGCTGCAGCTCCACGGCCGGGCTACCCTTGCCGCGAAGCCGGACCAAGGCAGGGTGGCTCGAGTCCGTGACGACTTGCCCCACCTCCAATCACATGATGCGTGGAGGCCGCCACACCCGATTCGCCGACTGGAGGTTCATTCACCGGGCCAGGCTCAACACCTTGCCACTGAACGGGTGTAGGAGGTGGGGCAATGAAGACCGCCGCTGCAGAAGATGTGGTAGATTTGATGAGACGACTGCCCACGTGTTTATGCCACTGCCTTCCTATGATGCCTGTCATAACGAGACGACACGACGCCATCCTGGAACTTCTGACATCGGAGATCCGTGGGCACCCTCAGGAGGAGACTCGTCTGGACAAGAGGGTGCCGTTCCAGGAGCTGGTGCCAGATGTGGAGGTCCCGGAGGAGATGGCCAGTTGCCGACCGGACATCGTGACGATCGACCGGAGAAAACAAGATTGTACGTGTAGTCGACGTCACGGTGCCCTATGAAGACGGTTGGCAGTCGGTGACGACGGCCAGGGAGAGGAAGACGGAGAAGTACGCTCCTGTGGCGCGACTGCTCTCGGCTGGGGGCTTCCGCACAACTGTAGACGCTTTCGTGGTGGGGTCCCTAGGCGCCTGGAATTCGCCAACTGGACCACCCTCAGCCGCCTGGGAGTTGACCGCCGCAGGGGTGCTGCCCTGGCCCGGCGCTGCGTCTCCGAGGCCATCAGATGGAGCCGGGATATCTACGTGGAGCACGTGACAGGCATCCGGCAATACGTGGGTTAGTTCGTCGAATCAAACTGTCCCAATTTTATTTTATTTCTTAACTTATTTATTGACTATTTATTGTATTGTTAACTTATTTATTACATTTTATTGCATGTTTTAATTATTGACTAGTTTTTATGTATTTATTGATTGTTAAGTTTTATAGTTTTTATTAGGTTAAGTTATGCATGACCGCCTGTTATCTGCATCCTTAGTTTTTAGCGTCAATGGCCTGTTATTAGTTATATAAGATGTTATTTTGCTTGCATGTTTAAATTCTACCTAATTGTCCGGCAAAAGAAAATAAAGGCAAAAAATTAAGGTAATTATTTCATCAAATGTAATACTACAAATAAAATGTAGTTTGATGGGGACAGCAAAGAATTTGTAGATAGTGAGATATTACAAACTGTATCATTTTTCAAAAACATTACCTAACAGTTTATATGTACTCAAATGAATGTACCCATTAAAATTTGGTTGACACAGTAAATCCGAATGTCTTGTGAGCTTACTTTCATCACACCCTGTAAACTGATCCTGCACAAGATTGCGGATTAGAGGCTCGGTTGGTTTTGATAAGGTAAGCCTCATCCTGTTGGCACACTAAATACTGATATCTTATCTGTTAAAAAATTTATGTTTTTAAAGAGAGCGTTTCTAAGAAAAGCCGATGCTAGTAACGTAAAGTATTGCTTATATTATGGCATACAAAAGTATTTTCACTTTATACATATATATATATATATAAGTAGATATGAATATGCCGATTCTAGCGCACTTTTGGGACAGTCAGAAAATCAACGTAAAATACTGTTTAAAGGACAATAAACGAATCTGTAACTCACGAATGAAAAATTACCGAATCTATAGCTGATTGCTTCTACTTTCTTGAGCTGTGAAATCAATCTATTTGAAATGTCTGCTACGAATAAACGAAAAAATCTTCGAAATCTTAATTAAAGATCTTGGAGAAGTTAAAGAAAAAATTATTGAAAAAATAGTATAAAGAATTTAAATTGCCTCCTACAAACCAATATAGTAATAAAAGTACTATTTTGTCCTATAACTATACTATTTTTTCAATAATTTTAAGTCTTAGTTTACAGATTTTTCTATAATAAATAGAAGAATCTATCACTGTTTCACCAGAAATTGTGCTGATTTCTGTCAAATTCAAGTAAAAATCATTACTTTTTCAAATTCTTAGTTTAGAAATTTTTTTCTATATAAATGAAGGGTGAAAAAAGTAACATGTCCGTTTTGTAAGAAAGAAATCCTAAAACATAACTATGATCGACATTATGGCTCCAAAATCCATGCCAAAAACAGAGAAATTTACGAGAAAGAACTAAATTATTTGAGGAATTGGGCTAAAGAAAATCAAATTGTCGATCATGAAAAGATGTACGATATAGAAAAATTGCGTGAATTAAAGAAAAGCTTTAAGGAAGATAAAAAAGATCTCAATCTATTTAACGATGAAAAAATTCAATCAATCGCTGAAAAATTGTCCATTGAAACAAACGATAAAACTAAGTCTGAAATGATCGAAGAAATTGACAAAACTCTTAACGAAAAACCTGAAAATATCATAGATGTTGAAGTTTTATCCTCTATACAAGGTCTTTTCAAGCAATACATTTTAACAAACTTGAACGACAATTCCATGTCAATTTACAAATATCTATCAATTATGAGGCCAGAAATTAAAAGTTTAATAGAAAAATTTCAAGAGAATGTTAAAAATATGAAAGGATATCTTTTTTTGGAATGTGAATATGAACGAACTTTAGTAAACGGTGAACCACAAACTTGCCCAATGTATTTTACTATAAAAGCAGACGAAATATTTGACGTAAACGACTTTATTTCTAAACAATTTAATAAATTATCACATCGAGAACAGACAAATCATCCAAATAGGGGTTCAGGATGGACATTTAAAAGATGCAAACAACTAGTTTTGAGCATTAATAAACACGAAATGATGAACGCAGGATCATATATCGATTTACCAAAGAAAATCAAAGATAAAAAAGCTTGTATAAATATCAAAAATAAAAATGACTATTGCTTTATTTATTCTATCCGATGCGCTATTGAAAAACCTGAAAGAGACTGCGAAAGATCAAAACAATATGAAAAATTTGTAAATGACGAGATATTTTCAGGTTTCGAGTATCCAATGTCCTTAAAAGATATACAATCATTTGAAAACCGAAGTTACAATTCCAAGTATAAGTATCCTAAAATGTCTATCAATGTCTATACTTATGACGAAAAAACTCAACATTGTTCCGTTACAAATTTCTGAAAAATATGATGCCGAGTTAGAAATCGATTTATTGTATGTTAAAACAAGAAGACAAATCTCATTATGTTTTGATAACCGATTTAAGTAGGTTAGTGAGTTCTCAAACATCCAAACATGGACATAAAAATTTTCTATGTAGAAGATGTTTAAGCCATTTCTACAAATCTGGAGATTTAACAGATCATTTAGAAATTTGCAAGCAACATGAAGTTTGTAAACCAATTATGCCGTTTCCTGGTCAAACGACAACATTTACTAATTATCAAAAGAAATTTTCTCATCCTTACGTTATTTATATGGATTTTGAAAGCATATTAGAGAAGATTCCGACATGCAAAAAACAAATCCGCAAAAATCGACTACAACCAAGATTCAGAAGCATATTCCTTATGGTTTTACTCTATATTTAGTGTCGAATGTGACCAATCGCACGTACAAACCGATATGTTTATCGAGCCAAAAATGAAGACGATTTGCCTAATGTTCCTGCAAAAATTGTTTGAAGAGCTCAATAAAATATCAAAATACATAGCTAAAAAGTATAATTCTAAGAACAAAAAAACCTATGAAATTGACCGAAGAAGAAGAATTAGCGTACCAAAATTCCAGTCTTTGTCATATCTGTGAAACAGAAGGTTTTGATGAAGAAAAAAGATTAAAAGTGAGAGATCATTGTCATTTAACCGGCAAATTTCGAGGTGCTGCTCATTTATGTTGTAATCTGAATCTCAAATTTCCTCAAAATATTCCAGTTTTCTGTCACAATATGAGTAACTACGATACTCATTTGTACATAAAAGAATTGGCTATAAACAATATGGAAATGTTGATTTGATCGCAAACAAAGATGAAAAATATATAAATTATTCAGTAAATTCAGGATATGGGTATGAGTTTGAAGATGATAAACCAAGAAAGTTCATCAAGTTTTCATTCGTAGATACGTTCAGATTTATGGCATCATCTATTGAAAAATTAGCGAAAAATCTAAAGAAAGACGACTTCAAACATACAAATCATTTTATACAAGATGGTCTGAACGCAATTCTAGATAGACAACCAAATGACGAAGAAGAAATCTTTAAAATTTCTATCTGGAAAAGGCATATTTCCTTACGAATTTATCGATAGTATTGAAAAACTTGATTACACAGAACAGCTGAAAATTCAAGATTTCTATTCACTATTGACAGACGAGAGCATATCTGAGAAAGATTATCAACACTACTTGAGCGTTTGGAACAAATTAAAAGAGAAAAATCTTGGAAATTACTCTGATTTGTACAATATCCAAGATGTTTTATTGCTTGCTGATATATTTGAAAATTTCAGAAATATTTGCTTAAATTGCTATAAACTTGATCCAGCACATTATCTAACAGCTCCAAGCCTCGCATGGGACGCTATGTTAAAATTAACGAAAATAGAATTACAATTGATTAGTGATTATAATATGTATTTGATGATTGAAAAAGGCATTCGTGGAGGTATTTCTCAATGTATTAAGCGATATGTTAAAGCAAATAACAAATATTTGAAAGATTTCGATAAGACAAAGCCCGAAAACTATTTACTTTATGTCGATGCAAACAACCTTTATGGTTATGGTCTTATGCAAAATTTACCATATGGTGATATTAAGTGGATGAATCCTAAAACATATACAAAAGAAGAGTGGCAAGAAACAATTTTAGAACTCACTGGCGACGAAGATTATGGCTATATTCTCGAAGTTGATCTAGGATATCCAACAAATTTACATGAACATCACAAGGATTTACCTCTTGCTCCCGAAACATTATAAAAACAAACTTTGCACAACTTTACTGGATATAAAACTGAATACGTTGTTCATTCAAGAAATTTGAAATTTTACCTCGAACAAGGTATGATTTTGAAACATGTGAATAGAGTTATAGCATTCGATCAGAAGCCTTTTATGAAAAAGTACATTGATTTTAACACAAACATGAGAACCAAAGCTACAAGTGACTTTGAGAAAGATTTTTACAAGCTGATGAACAACTCAGCTTTTGGAAAATCTATGGAAAATGTGCGAAATAGATGTGATATCAAACTAGGAAATGAAGAATTTTCAATGAAACAAGCTAAGAAAACAAATTTCAAATGCTTTAATATCTTTGACGACAACTGTATAGCGAGTCACATGTTCAAACAAAAGGTTAAATTTAACAAAACCGATCTACATAGGATTTTCAGTTCTTGACCTATCAAAATTGTTAATGTATGAGTTTTATTACGATAAATTAAAGAAGTTTGACCCAGATTTGAAATCTGTGTTACATGGATACAGACAGTTATTTCCTAGAATTGAAACGAGATCCTTTTAAAATTATTACAAGATATGATATGATACAAGTGATTATCCAAAAGATCACGAATGTTTCACTACTAAAAATAAGAAGGTAATAGGGAAATTTAAAGATGAGTTAAATAGCGAAGTTTTAGAAGAATTTTGTGGATTGAGATCGAAAATGTACTCGTACAAATATCTAGACAAAAATCCAGTAAGATGCAAAGGGATTAAGAGAAGCGTTGTAAATAAAAACAATAAATATCGAAAACTTGAAGAAATGTTTGTTCGAAGATAAAGAAGAATTTAGAGAGATGACAGTAATCAAAAGCTACAAACATGAGTTGTACACAGTTACCATAAACAAGCTGGCATTGAACGCTAAAGATGATAAGAGAATTGTCCTAGAAAATAAGATCGATACAGTACCGTATGGATATAAAACAGATATTTTAGAAGAGTTAAACAAAGTTGGAAACTTTGATATATAAATGGAAGATGATTTAATTCACTGTCACAAGTGTAAAAAGAAAACGAAAAATATAGATTCTAAGATTGTTCAAACTCAAAACGGATTGTATAGAATTGCAGCAAAAATGTTCAAAATGTAAGACAAATAAGAGTAAATTTATAAAGAATCCTTATGAAAAACAAGTAAAGAAAGAATCTAAGAATAAGGAAGAAATCGAGATTGAAGCTAGAGAAATTCATGCACCAGTACGAAAAAAGTTTAAAAAGAGAAAAAATTATAACTTTAGGAATTGACGATTTATGGGCAGCAGATTTAGTTATAATGTCTAATTATTCAGATCAAAATGATGGATTTAAGTATATGTTAAATGTTATTGATACTTTCTCAAAATATGCTTGGTCAAGAGCTATCAAAAGAAAAAACGGCAAGGATGTTTCAAAAGCTTTCGAAGATATAGTAAAAGATGCCATAAGGATCAATCACAAACCTCCAAACCTACTTCATACAGATAAGGGTTTAGAGTTTAAAAATAAAGAATTTAATGATGTTTTGAGAAAATACGACATCAAGATTTATCATACTGAAAACGAAGAGAAATCAAGTATTGTAGAGAGATATAACAGAACTCAAAAATGAGAGAATGAAAGTAATTTTTGAGATTAATAAAAACTTTAAATGGATCGATATTCTTCAAAAAATCGTAAACAATTATAACGATACAGTTCACAGCACAATCAAAATGAAGCCCAAAGTCGTAGATAAAGATGCAGAAAAGGAGTTATTAGAGACCGTTTTCAAGTATGTTCCACCAGAAATTCACACGAAAACTAAAATTTAAAGTCAATGAACATGTAAGAATTGTTAGTAAAAAAAACAACATTTTCGAACAAATATAAGAACAATTGGTCAAGAGAAATCTTTGTGATTTATCAAATTAATAACACAGATCCTGTAACTTATAGTATAAAAGATTTAAATAATGAAGAAATAAGTGGAAGTTTTTACGAATATGAATTGAGAAAGTCAAAGCTATAATTTTTTTGTATATAAATGGAGGCTCAAAAGAAATGTATAAAGTGTCAAGAATTTAAAGATTTGTCGAAGTTTTCTCAAGATAAAAGAAGCAAAGGTGGATTATACTATTATTGTAAAGTTTGTCGTAGTAAATATGAGAGAGAATTATACGATAAAATAGAAAAATTAACGTTAGAAGAGAAAAAATGTTGCGTTTTGTAAAGAAATTAAGGATATTTCCAAATTTTACGACTGGCATTATAGTAGAGATAAAAAACAAGCATATTGTAAAGATTGTAATATAAGAATTCAACGAGAAAGTCAAAAGAAACCGACTCTTTGCGAGTGTGGACGAATCATTCAATGGTTACCTTATCTTTAAAAACATTTACAGACAAAATATCATAATTCGAGAGTTTAACATTTTCATTGTGTAATAATTTTTTCTATATAAATGGAGTCTCAAAAGAAATGTACAAAGTGTCAAGAATTTTATAAGGAAAAAGAATAGAAAAAGACTGTTATTGTAAGGAATTATATGATAAAATGGACAAATTAACTTTAGAAGAGAAAAAGTGTTACTTTTGTAAAGAAATTAAAAAATATTTCTGAATTTAATAACTGGCAGTATAGTAAAGATAGAAAAGATGCTTTTTGCAAAGATTGTGCTAAAAACATTTTCAGCGAAAGTTATAAAAACGAAACGCCTTGTGAATATGAAAAAAAAATTCTATATTGGTTACCTAGTTATGCTAAACATTTACAAACAAAATATAATAAATCGAGAGTTTTTAGTAAAATTTAGAAACATTTTCATCGTGTAATTTAGATATTCTATAAATCAAGTCGAGATTCTGCCATATTTGTAGTAAAATGATTTCCGTTGTATAAAATATTCAAAGATTCTTTCATTTGGTTGTAGAGATTTATACTATTTGGATCTCCATGTCTTAATAAAATTTCCATTTCTGGGTAATCAATTTCAAGTTCTTTCAATCTTTTCGGTATTTCTCTCTTTTGAGCTCTGATAACGTAATAAGGATATTCCCACATGTGATTCTTTTTAATTAATACAAAAACATGGTGTTTTTTCTTATCAAAATTTTTACAAACAAGGTTCTGGTTTCATTAAGTCAATTTTTACACTTTGTTTTGCGATTATTTCCGTTTTGATTTCATCTTTAATTTGCAAGTGTTTTACTTCATCCTCTAAATATTTAATCTTGTTTTCAAGTTTGTACTCACCAAGTTTTCTAATAGAGGGCAAAACTTCTTTTGTAACCCAAGTTTTGAAGATTTTTGCCTCTTTTTTATGTGATCTCAAAATTAAAGAATAAAGTCCTGATTCATTGATGAAAATAGTATTTTTTTGAAAGTTAGAAGGTAGGGCAATCGAATGATCCACCTTATTTATTTCAGAATATGATAATTTATCATCATTATCAACATGCTCTCTAACTGCGTGTTTCGTATTTTCATATTCTAGAATTTCTGCAATATCTTTTGCTTTAAACCAAAAATTTATTATTATAATCCACAATTGTAAAGATATGTTTGTTTTCAAATCTAAGTTGATTATTTATTGGATCTACAACTGTCTCCATTTAGATAGAAAAGAAATTTAACTAGTAATTTTTATTTTGAGAATAAAGCCCAGATTCATTAATGAAAACAGTATTTTTTTGAAAGTTAGAAGGTAGGGCAATCGAATGATCCACCTTGATTCATGTCCGTTGCTTCATCATTCTTTCGACAATCTTAAATATATTGTTGTTTTACTCTCATTATTTAATAAATTTCCCTCAGAGTCTCGTATATAGTTAGAACGATTTTTTGAATTCTTGTAAAATTTTTTCTAATAGGAATATAATCGATTTCATTCGGTTTTTCACTGATTTTTGATCCATAAGCAACATTTGGGAAAAAAGTGTACAAAATTTCAGATTCTTTGTGTAAATGTTCGGTATGATTATCAAAACTAGGTTCAAACGAGATTACAATGTACTTCAATTACATCAAACGGTCTAAATTTTGGCGTTTTATTTCCTAAATATACCTGATTTGGCTCAATAGTTTCTTGAACAAACCCTAATAAATCTACTATAATTGCTGAAAACATTATTGTTACTGGTGATTTTATTAGAGAGATAATTTTTTTGCATTTCAAACTTGTTTTCGTCAAAGTTTAAAGATTTATCTGATTGTTTGAATGTTTTCAGATAATTTTTAAGGGAATTTTTTATTTGATCGAAAGTATAATATCCTTTGTTTAAACCATAATATTTTGTTTATGTTCTTCTCACTAAATCCTATACAATAAGGAGAACTTTCACTAATATTTATTACAAAATTGTCAGAATAAAAACCGCTTTAAACCGATGAAATAATTTGATTCTTCCTCTAAATGAATAGGATGTTCCAAGTTAAAAAATAATTGAGAGCTTTCTGAAGTCAACTTGAACAGCTTCATTTTCGCTATTTAAATGGAGAAATTTTTAAAGCAAAAAGATCAGATAAAACTTCAAACGTTTGAAGAAAATAAGAAAGATCAACCAATCAGATTGTTAATTGTTGGTTCAAGTGGATGTGGAAAAACAACTTTAATTATTGAATTTTATCTACAATAGGTTGATTCCTTATTCCAATTTGTATGTTTTTAGTTAAATCTTTAGAACAAGACGCATACAAAAAATTACAACAAAGATTCAAAAATATTGAGAAGAACTTAAGCAAAGAAATATCACATTTTTATAATGCTTCTGAGGACATAGTTCCGTTAAGCAAATGTAAACCCAATTCGTTAATCTTTTTTGATGATTGTATTTTGGAAAATCAGGACGTTATTAAGGAATATTTCGTAAATGTCTCGTCACAAAAACATATCTTGTATCTATCTTTCCCAATGCTTTTCAAAGGTTGATAAACAAGTTATTAGAAATAATTTGAATATGTTGTGTGTTTTTTAAGCAAGACGATCACTATTCGAGAAAGATTTACAACAATTATGTGGGATCTGATATGAGTTTTAACCACTTTAATGAATTGTGTGATAAAATTTGGAAAGAAGACTATGGATTTTTAACTATTAATCTAACTTTGAAGCCTAAAAATGGTAAATATATTTGAATAAATTTTCTAATATAAATGCTGCTCAATGGTATGACAAATCTACTTGATAAAATATTTGTTACAATTATTTTTACATTATCTTTACTTTTTTATTTACATTATGAAAAATAACAGAAAAACGGTAAATCTGTTCACGTTCCACGTTCACGTTCATGTTTCACGTTCGTGTTTACGTTTCACGTTCATGTTTTACGTTCGTGTTTACGTTTCACGTTCGTGTTTCACGTTCATGTTTTACGTTTCGTGTTCACGTTTTTACGTTCCACGTTCACGTTTTACGTTTCCACGTTCACGTTTTACGTTCCACGTTCACGTTTTTACGTTCCACGTTCACGTTTTTTACGTTCCTACGTTCACGTTTACGTTCCACGTTCACGTTTTACGTTCCACGTTCACGTTTTTACGTTTCACGTTCACGTTTTTACGTTCCACGTTCACGTTTTTTACGTTCCACGTTCACGTTTTTACGTTCCACGTTCACGTTTTTACGTTCCACGTTCACGTTTTTACGTTCCACGTTCACGTTTTTACGTTCCACGTTCACGTTTCAAAATTTTTCTAATTAAATGGTGAACGTAACTTCTGAAGAAGCGAAAAAAACTTGATCAAATCGAAAAGAAATTAATCAAAGAATTTAAAGAACAGATTCGAATTGATGAAAAAGAACAAGAATTTATTCAAAAAATTAATCAACCTGTAACTTCTGCAATAAAAAACGTTGAGGGCAAAATTGAAAATGTTTTAAGTGATAATCAAAATTTGATGAATTTGGTTCCAGTTGTACGACAATTTGCCGATATTTCAATTCCAGAATCTGAAGAGTTTGAATTGCCAAAATTACCATCTTCAACACCATTTAGACCTCGAATCATTGAAGAATCTACAATAGTTGAAACCAATAAGTCCTGGAACAACGGATATAATAATTGGTGAAATCGGTAAAAAATTCCTTCCTAGAGTAAAAGATGATAAATTTGGTTTGTATTGGGATAAAAAAAAGAAAAGTTTTATGATTGGAAATTTGCCCATGAATTTTGAACATAATGATATCATTATTAATGAAAAAACATATGAAGGAACTCAAGGTTTATGGAGATTATTAACAGACTATGACGCTCCAAAAGATAATTTTATATTCTGAAGAAGATTTGAAAAAGTATACAGAAATTTTATGGGAATCTGACTCAATTTACAAAAATAATGATCCATCTACTAAGAAGCCTAAGTCAAGTAGAGGTAAAAAATATATTAAATTAAATTAAGGGGAGTTGAACGCAAAAATCGGTAAAAAAATGTTTTTTCGCTTTTATTTTTTATTTTATTATTTGATTCTTTCTGAACAATTTACTGCAATCCCTACATAAAAATGGCTTTCCGTTGATCTTCAATGATTTTTTCAAATATAAGACTACATAAACAAATTTCGCATCAACTTTGCCCTCCGCCTCATAACACCTGGTGCAAATACAGGTTAGCAGAAGTAAATAAAGAAGAAATTACCTACAAATCACAAACATTCTCTACCTCAAGCTGTATTGACAGTAATAAAACCTACATACAGAGATTTGTCAAGATTAGATCTACTAAAAAAATGTTTTCACGGTAAAACCCAGAACGTGAACGAATCTTTCAACAATGTAGTGTGGAACCGAATCCCAAAAAATGTGTTTGTTGGAAGAGAGACTCTTGTATTAGGTGTTCATGATGCTGTTCTAACATTCAATGAAGGTAACATTGGAAGGATCAAGGTTTTAAAGGAGTTAGGAATAAAAGACTGTGCCAAATACACCGTAAGCACATTGAAGAGCCTCGATGAAGTCAGGATGAGGAAGGCAGATCTGAAAGCAGAGTCAATGACTAAGGAAGCAAGAATAAAGAAAAGGAGACAGTTATTAGGTGAGGAAGAGGAAATGGATGGTAGCTACTGTCCTGGAGGCTTCTAAAGATAAATATAAACTTATAATTATTTTGATTTTTTGTTTTCCGCTGTTTTTGAAAATTACCGGTTTTTAATATATATGTACCTTTTTCTCAGAAACTATAAATGCTACACACATGAAATTTTTACTGGTTTATAAAGTAGCCTTTTAGAAGTATGTAGCTCTAGTTTTATCAAATTTCATCAATAAATAAATATTTAGAAAAAATATTTTATCTTAAAATATAAAAATAAAAAATAACACAAATATAAAATTTTTTTTCTTTAGTTGTATCAATTATTTTTACAAAGATTTTAGAGGTATAAATACAATATTATAACCTACACCTTGTGTAAAAATTTCAACTTCCTAACTGTTATGAGTTCTGAGAAAAAGGTACATAAAGTTACCTTATTTTAACATTGGGCCTTATGGACCGTTCAACTCCCCACCAATTTGGGAAAAACGAATCGAAGGATCAGGTGTAAGAAAATACAATGATAATAAGATTGAGTACAGATATATCGACGATTTGACAAAACTCGATGGAATTATAAATTATATTTATGCTCAAGAAAAGGCTGGAAACAACAATTTTTTGAACGAAAAGAAAGCGATTAAGGATTTTATTTCGCACAAACTTGATGAAATGATTGAAAAACCTGATGGAATTAAATATATTTAAAACGAATTTTGCCGACAATAAGTTCATCTATGATTGAGGGTAGTGGACTTTTGAATGATTTTATCAACAATTTACCTTTTGAATTACACGTACCAACTTATCAGTATCTGGGGCCTGGCACAAAACTCGAAAAAAGACTAAAAAGAGGAGATCCTGGTATAAATAAATTAGATCAAGCTGCTATGGAACACGATATTTGTTATGCAAAACATAAAGACACAAATTCCAGACATATAGCAGATAAAGTTTTGCAAGATAAAGCAATGGATAGATTTTTATCAAAAGATGCTAGTTTAGGTGAAAGATTTATTGCGCTTCCAACAGCTGGAGCAATGTTTTTGAAGAGAAAACTAGGAATGGGAATCGAAGAGAACTTGAAATTTTAACTATATAAATGGAGGTGAATTTCAGCAAAAATCAGAAAGAAAAAATAAAATCCGCTTTTAAGAAGAAAATACCCGTTAGTATTCAATTTAAAATAGATCAACTAAAAAATGGCGAAGATAAGATATTTTTAACAAATAGGACAATACAATAAACTCGAAAAACATAAGAAAAACAATAAAGGAACCAGAATAGAATTTTCTTATAATCAGTTGAAAGAACTTAAAAAATGGTGGACTTTTGAAAGATTTATTAGATTTTGGAGAAAATATTCCAGTTGTTAAAAATGTTGTTCCTTATGTTCGTAAAGCTGCTCCAATCGTTAAAAAGGATGTGATTCCTATTGTTCGAAACATTTTAAATTGGTTAGATAAAGAGTTGGAAGATGTTACAGGATCTGGATTAGATGAAAAAACTTTGAATTACGTGAAATCAAACATTGAAAAAAAAATTTAAACCTTTAACATTCGGGGAATTGGAAGAAATCTGCAAAAATATTAAACATTTTAGAGGAATCTTCATGAGAGATACATTACCTGAAAAAGTTAAGAAATTTGAATGTTGAATTGTGAATTTAGACTCGATTATGGGAAGTGGAACGCATTGGATTTGTTATTATAAAAATGATAAGAATGCATGTTATTTTGATTCGTATGGAAGAATTGAGGACAAACCACCTATAGAATTGATTAAATATTTGAAAAAATCAAGCGTCTACTACAATGACTCTCAGATTCAAGACTATAAAGATCCCCCAATTTGTGGTCATTTATGTGTTTTTGTTTTGAATGAACTGAGTACTGGTAAAGATTTTAAAGAAGTTGTTAACAAATTATTACTTAATAAATATGGATTCACAAAATATTTTTGACGTATTTGGAACACAAATTATTCAAAATGTAGATAATAGTTTGAATTTTGATAGTTTGAGAAATGAGTTTGATAACAAGTTAGAAAATTTATTACAAAACCTTCCAGATTCAGATATGTTTGCTGTCGAGATTGAAGATTTTAAAGCAGAATATGATAACAAACTTGCAAATTTCATGAGTTCAAATGAAGTTGCTGATAAAATAAAAACATTGGAAAAAGAAGTTGATGATGGTGTAAAAAAATTATTTACCAATTTAAAGTCTCATATCGAAAAAGCTGATAAAATTACTGAAGCGATCAAAGTTGAAAAGAATTATGTTAGTTTGGCTAATAAAAAAAGAATTGTCGGTGTTCGACCTGGTATTGACAAACATGATGTTGTTGTTAAAGAACAAATTTTAAAACCTCTAAAATTATCAGAAAAACATCGATATTGTTGATTAACATGATCCGAATGTTAAAAATGCCTTAGATTTTAAAGGAAAAAGAATTAGCAGTGTTAGTAAAGGAATTAATCCCATTTGATGTTGTTGTAATGATTCAATTAGAAGATCCTATTAAAAATGTTTAATGAACTAAAACAAAATTATGAGAATCATAAACAGCATGTTAAAGATTTTACAACAGAAGTCTATGAAAAACTTGATGAAAGAAGTAAAAGATCAGTAGACGATGTTGGTGAAATTAATGAAAAACTTACTAGATTTAAAGAGTCTTTTGATAAGTTTAGTTTAGATGCTACGAAAACTTTTGAGAATATTGGTCATAAATTTGTTGAATACAATGATTCTTATGCTGTCAAATTTCAAAAATTAGAAGAAAAAATTAATAAGTTCGAGGAAGATCTTACTGAAATAGGTATTCTCGCAGGGTTTTATGCATGATAAAATTTCCTTATATAAATGACGCTCATATATTGTGTGAGGTGTAAGGCAAAAACTGAAACAAATGATATAAAATACTATGCAAACATCAATGGACTTAAAAGAGTTTCTGGAAAATGTGCTGAATGTAACGCTAAAAAGAGCCAATTTATAAAAACTTGAAATTTTTTCTTAATAAATAGAGATGGCGGGACATTACAGTGCTTTCGATCTTTTTATAATGCAACACGAAAGAGATTTGAAAAAAGAACATTGGGATGATATTTCTCAAAAATATGAATTATCCGAAGATATGATGAGATTATACGTAAACAAATTGAATTGGTATAACATTGCTAAATATCAAAATCTGTCCCCAGAGTTCATTCAAGAAAATATACATTATCAATTAAAAGATCATATGTCTGTTCTTTGTCTCTATCAACACTTGAGTATAAAATTTTTGGATGAAAATAAAGATACAGTTGATTGGAACAATATTATAGATAGCGGTTACTATCCTGTGCAAAATTTTATTGAAATATGTGACCGAGATCGCAAAATTTAAGGAAGAGAATCCCGAATATGACGAAGTAGATCATTAAAAATGACTAAAATTTATATCTTTTCTTATAAAAACGTACATTAGATCGATGAAAAAATGATATCTTTCTTATACATGATGTTTAAAATTTCTAAATTTTCTCTTATTAAATGGCGGACTACAGAAAATATGCTAGTGATATTGAAAGGGCGGAGTTTAAAAATTTCTATCCAGTTAGTAAACAACATTTGAATGAACCGAATAAAAGAACTGAGTTTAATATTGATTTTGGAGATAATTTTTGCTCGTCTAACTTCCAGTTTTATATTTCTGGAACTTTAACAAAACAAGATGGTCAAAACATATCTTGGAACTGATAATGTTAGATTAATCGATAATTTTATACCGTTTTTATTTTCTAAGATTGAAGTAAGAAAACACAATAAATTGATAGAAGAAGTCGAAAACTGTGGCCAATTAAGCACAATTAAAGGAACTATTTCGTATTCAAAAAGTGATGTTATTTCTCAAACTTCTAATGGCTTTGAATCAGATTTTAAATTTGGTGTTTTTGAAGCAGCTGGAAATTTATCTCATTTTGGATTAGGATTTTTTGAAAATGTTACTATTCCGATCTATAAAGTAGGATTTTATCTAAGTTTTTATAAGAGCAGAAGACAATGATGTGATTCTGAAGACTGCAACTGGAAATGTTATGCCTGTTGATGGAAAAATAAACAATTACAGATTTTTTTATTAGAGTTCCAATGATTGATTATAAAACCACGAGTAAAATTAGGTTGATTGATGAAATTACAAAAAGTCAAAACATTATGTTTAATTTTTCTAGATTGGCAATGTATTGAACAAAAAGGTATTTCCGGAATAAACTTATTCGTTCGATATTACAAATATTTATAGAAATATCTTCAATCCCAAGTTCGTTATCATAGGTTTTCAAACAGATAGACAGAATAATCAAGAAAAAAATCCTTCAAAGTTTGATAGTTTGGATGTAAAAAATATCAGAGTAAAATTGAACGGTTCTTATTATCCAGATGAATTACAAAATTTAAACATTTCAGGAGGTCTTTTCAGAATCATGTATCAGATGTATCAAGATTTTAAGAAAGTTTACTGTAATAATAAGGAAATGTATTACAATCCTAAAGAATTTTTAGCGAATAGACCTATTTATGTCATTGATACAACAAAGAGTTTGACAAATATTTCTGGTTCAAAGAACGATATAATTATCAATATGGATTTTCAAAAAGCTGTTACAAAACGCGATTTGTTATGTGGTTGTGGTTTCTGAGAAATTTTTAGCCTATGATGTGATTAAGAACGATATTAGAGAAATTCAGTAAAAATCACGTTTATTTTCACTATTATTCATCGGATAATTTTAAAACTTTACAGAATTGTTAAAGACATTGATAAAAGTATACATTTTAAATTGCATTAAACAATTTTGAAAAATAGGGATGATATTAGGAAAAAAACTATTTCAAGGTCATGGACCGGAAGTGGTGATTTTAAAAAATACTTTAATATTTACTGATCCTATATACCAAATTTCATCAAAAAAGCTCCAATAGTTCTCTAGATATGAGTTTAAAGATAAGGGATGATGGTGGTAGATTTTGAACATTTTGTTATTTTCATGAAATTTTAAGTTGAACTCGCTTGTTTTTGAAGTTTCAGATTTTTCTGATAATTTTTTAAATTTTTTTATGAATATTAAGAAATAGGGGATGATTTCACCCTTATGGATAAGTTAAGTCGAAAGAGTTAAGTATTTACTATATGTGTACCAAATTTCATTAAAATCGGTTAAGTAGTTTTTGAACAACAAGGTTTGAAATAAATATTGATATTCACTTATTTAATATACATTGGAAACTATAACAGTTCTAATATCGATTGCAACCATCGATTTTTTATTATCGATAAAACTTCGATATTCATAATCGTTCATCGCACGGAAAAAATTTTCATCATGGGCGTTGGCCACGTATAGCTAGCCATGTATGATCCTCCTCTATTTTAAACGAAATTTAACAAGATATATCATTATTAGAAGATTCTAATGTATTTGTGAGTTGGAGAAAGAAGATATGGACTTTATAATGTAAGAAGATTGCTGTGAAGATCTGTGTTTCTTGTGAAAAGTGAAGTGAAGTGTTCCACTGGGCGTTGCCATTCACATTTTATAAGTTACTTTTATATTTGAGACTCGAAGAAAGGAAAAATTGCAAGAAGATTGTGAATTTGTGTAGACATTCTAAACTGTGATAAAAACATTGTGTGAAAAATAGTGTTCATTTGTAATACAGAATTAAGTGTTTTTACAGTGATTTCATTGTCGCACACAGCGTGAGCAAAAGCAAGGTCATTGTTCACGGCGTGAGCAAACCAAGGTCATCGTGGAACGCCGACGTCACAAATCTAGAGTTGATTGAAATAAAATATATGATACCTTTCTTCTTCTCCCATTCCCAATTTCTTAGAAGTTAAGTAGATATCGCAAAAAACACACACACTAACAACACTCATTTTGTATGTCTTTCATTATATCGTAATGAATTGCTGAATGGCAAACGTTTCTCTTTTCTTCGTCAGAACCACACACACACAATATATCTGTTTCGTAAATGTTTTTTCCATATAATTTATCCCAATCTACAACAAAAGCGTGATCTCTTATAAATTCCTTTGATAAATCTTGTTGTTTACAAAGACTTGTTAAAAAAACTAGCTGTATGCATATTTCTTGTCCAGTATGGATATTGTCTTCTCAACATTTTCAACAAATAAGCAATGAAATTTAGCATAAAAGCGATGAAAAATGTCAGATTGTTGGTGTTTTAGTTTATTTTGTAAAAATCGGAATATTTTTCTTATTTTTCTATTATTTAATATAAAATCTCCTATTACATTTAACATATTTTATACTATCTAAGTTGTCTGTAATAAATTGCATTGAACACTTTTTAGTACTTAAAAGTTCTCTGAATTCGTTTTCATTTAAGGATTCGTTTTCACTTAAGGAAAATATCAACATTTGTTTAACATATTTAGGTAATTCAAAGAAGTCTTTATAACTATTTCCTGTGGTAAGTTCTTTAAATGCTAGAAACTGAAGTGATTTTGGAGAGTTCATGTTGTTTGATGACTATTTAGTAGAATAGATTTTTTATTTAAGAAAAATAATTTGCTAAATTCATATTATTCTCTTTTATTCCTTCTAAAACTTCAAAAATATACTCTTTCGCTGATGAAAAATCTCGATTTCTTCCGGAATAATCTTTGTAATCATAGACAAAATATCCTAAATAGTTGAATAATAAAATAAAATGATTTCTTTTTATCTCGGTAGATGAAATATAAACATAAACATTTGTGCTGAAAAATTTATATCTCGGCAGAGTTAGTTCCATAATCTCCATTTATAACAAAAAATCTTTTTGTTTAATGGAAGAGTATAATGCCAACTGTTACAAGTGTTATAATAGAGGAGAAATTATTGATAAAAGATATTTAGTTTTGTAGAGATTGTAATTTAATTTTGTACGAAAGACCTAAACCTAAGAAATTTCGAAATAAACTAACACATTTGAATAATCTGCTTACAAAATTGCAATATGGAGGTAAAAAACAAACAAAATTTGTTACAGAATTTAGAAAACAGAATAAAAATTTTTACTTATCTCTTAGAACCATTGAAAAAATTATTTTCCTTTTCAAAGAATACATTAGGTTTGTAGGTATCGATACACATGTTTATTATGAGAAGATTTTACCTATAATCTTTCACTATTTGGATATTGAATTTGATTACGATTTTAAGCCTGAAATCTTTGATGATTTTATAGTACATTTGGAGAAATTAAATGAAGAACCTCGTCAAAAGAATGTGGTTTTACTCACATTCTCCCCGACTTCTCGAGTGATTGTTAGCAAATTCCATCATTTCCGTTTATAAGTTTTAATTTATAGTTTATTCGTAGCAGACATTTCAAATAGATTGATTTCACAGCTCAAGAAAGTAGAAGCAAACAGCTATAGATTCGGTAATTTTTCATTCGTGAGTTACAGATTCGTTTATTGTCCTTTAAACAGTATTTTACGTTGATTTTCTGACTGTCCCAAAAGTGCGCTAGAATCGGCATATTCATATCTACTTATATACATATATATATATATATATATATATATGTATATAAACACACACACAATTTTTTTTATACCACGTATATGCATTGTTATTCAAACTTAAAAACTAAAATCCAAATTAATAATACTAACACATTTCAATACTTATATTATGAAAGTTGCCATCCCTATTAAACATAATAAATTATATATATTAAAGTACTTGCTTCCTAATGCATGTTCGCTATATCAGTATTCCCTTAGTCCATTATAGGAATGATATCAATATTTATATACTTAATCAGTATCGTATACCATATCAATGAGAAATGAATGCGATATTATCTTAAGGATTTTCTGCCATATAAATTGCACTTTCGTGTTTCGCTTTGTGGCCTACAATAAATAAACTGGTTTTAGTTTTTACCACTCTGTTGTAATTATAAGTGTTGTTTCTTTTGTTATCTATAAATGTAAACAAATTGAAAATATTGGTTAAAATAATTAAACATATGATCATCCTGTCATAATATAATCTTTACAAATAATAGTTAAATACATTTAACTGGCACTTTGAATTAACAATACACAACTTTAGAGCCCAAGATAGGACTTTATTCTCCTTAAAACAGTCCGGAAGGGTTTACGAAATACGAATAGGCCTATGTTCATCCTAAGGTCCCTGGGAACGTCTATTTAATATTTCAGGCCAATCGGTTGAATAGTGTATACGTAAAAGCAAAACAAAGAAACATATGCACTTTCGCGTTTATAATATTATTATGATGTTTAAAAGGTGATATACTTGTATTTTATTATATTAAAAAAA
Organism: Homalodisca vitripennis; assembly: GCF_021130785.1. Taxonomy (NCBI): domain Eukaryota; kingdom Metazoa; phylum Arthropoda; class Insecta; order Hemiptera; family Cicadellidae; genus Homalodisca; species Homalodisca vitripennis. Next base: position 58,567 of record NW_025777652.1, on the reverse strand, counting down.
ACCTTATCTCACCACGGGCCTACACTGCTCGCCTTACTTTACTATGTGTCTTTCATAGGTCCGGAGATGGTGACTCACTATGTTATCCTAATGTGTTATGAGCATCTAGTCAATACAATTTTATTAAACACATTTACTGCGGATCCGTACTTAAAGTATTTGTATTCATATTAAGTATATTACTCAATAAGGCGTGTCACAGTCAACAAATAAACGAATTATTCCACATTATTTTGACATGCGAAAGTCAAGACTCACAATAAACGTGTTATGTGTCAAATCCACGCGCACTATATCTAAAACAAATATCAAATGGAAACAAAAGAACTAATTATTAAAACTGAAATAAAATTAGGTCACAATAGGCCAGCACTGAATAATTAACTACTGAAAATTTATTTCTTGTGCACTAAAGAACTGTAAGGGTTAAAAAGAATTTTCTCCGATTGCGATTTTTGAAAATGATATTAAAGTATGTCTTTTAGCTTTAACTTTTTATTTTGAGTTCAGAGATGTTGAAATATGATCATTCGTGAAAAATAAAAGTCGACCCTTTTACAAAACAAACCAGGAAAGTTTGTAATACAATGTATTTCCTGTTACTAAAAACAAAATAGTTTTATTTAGCAAGTGAATTATATAATTCCTCATTAGCTATTTGGCATTATACAATTATTATTTATCGAGCCTGTTTCGTTTTTAAGCGACATGACTGCTAGCCTGTTCGTATTAGCTTGAATTATATGAAAGAAAATGTATGCTCACAGTAATATAGAATTGCTGCAGATTAGCACTAACAGCAAGTGTCTTATTGATAGTTAAAAATACAATATTAATTAAAAACGTTAGGTTTCATTATTTATTTTTATAAAAACCTCTGCAATGTTTCACAAAATGACTGTAAATAAATATAAAAACGAATGTAGTAATAGTTTCTAGTATTAATATTAACACTAATACTATTATATACACCCTACTATGCCAAGAATGTGAAGGTCCTGTAACATTTCCCTAGTGGTTAGTTAACTATTGTGTAACTTTCTGGTTCCTAACTCGGTTTAATTTACCTAGTTATTTCAAGTATTATTAAGTTTTCTTTTTGTGTATAGTGTTAAAATTATATTGTGCTAACATTCCAGTATAAAATTCATAATACAGGATTTTTATGCGTTCTGTAATTCAAATATCTGGGGTTTTAAAAATAAATTTTAAACGAAGAAAATTAATAAATCCTTTCTTGTAACAGCTTTATATTTTTAAGTATATTATAAAAACGTCAATATAATAATACATGTTTTTCCCGCATTGCTGATTGCCTACCCTGTCTGGTAATGCATCTATGGTCTATGGCATCTAGATAGATGCTTATCACCGATAAAAATTTATAAACCACATAATACACTTGTAAATGAAAGGAAGATTATGGAGCTGATGAATGGTATATCTACTACTAATATGGGTGTAGAAGATTTGTCTATTCAGATGGTAATGTGTCTCGGCCCTACTGTGTGGATGCTATGACCCACCTTGTCAATACATCATTGATTACTGGGCTGTGTCCCTAGTAACTGTTACCGGTCTGTGGTAACATACGACTACCTGAATCCTCTCTTCTATTATTCCAGTGTCGTCCAATATCCATTCTCACGGCAAAGGTTGTAGTTGAGCAAACGAATTTTATCTTGGAGTCTGATAATTTGTTCCTTCGGCCTCTCTAGATTTGTTATAATCCCTGAAGCCAGTTGTCTGGGACAGGTGCTATGTATTATATACACCGCTGATATCTGAGAGCGGTAGAAGCATTGCTCTCTCCATTCATATGCTGGGACTCGCAACTGGTGTTTATCTTATCTACTTGCAAATTTTCCATCAGCAATTAATAAATAAACACTGATTTGGAGACTGTTGAAAAGATAGTTAGATTATAATGGCCCAGCAAATACTTTGTTTTAACACTTAGTAATTCGGTTTCTTGTACGGAAGTGGAAATCATTGATACTGATAATTCAGTGTTACTAGGCAGTTAACCTCTTAAGGTGCTTTATTGTTAGAATGTTATTAGTGATTGTAAACTTGATTTTTCATCTCAAATGGGACACATGTGGCGAGGCGTTGTTACCAAGTTGAAATCTATTTAGGCCTACAAGTTGAAAACAGGCCTTACCTGAAGCTGATAAATTGAAATTAATCTGATACGTTATTTTTCTATAAATCCATTGTTCTACCTATTTTTTTGTAAGAATTAAGTCTATAAAATACAAATACTCTTACACGACTGAAGAGCAGTGGTATAATATTCGTTTATAACTCTTTAAAAATTTTACCTCATCACTAAATATCACGCAATTGTTCAAGTTCTGTCCATCAAGGAATGTTGCCTTATTCAGTCTGTTTTGATTGAAGACACTATTCTTGACACAACGGCCATATTATTTAAATAGTAAGCTAATTCATAGAAAGCATGGAAGAGAGCGCAGGTTACGACAGGATAGATTGCTTCAGTTGCTACAAAGTGAGGCTTGAGTTGGCAAGACTTTTTCCTATTGTGCACCCTACGGACACAATCTTTTGCCGTTAAACCTCAAAGAAAGTGGTCACAAAACATTTATTAAGAAAATAAAGTTTTGGTTAACCAAAATTCTTATTTCTTGTAAGTGTGTAGGCAATTATAAATATTTGTGTATTTAAATTACCAGAGTTTATACTTAGAATACAGTTTTTATGATTGATAAAACGGGTTTTTTAATTGTTGTAAATATTAGAAATTTTTAAATTCTAGTTTGAAAAGTTTTTGAAAACTAGTTTTAAATTTTATCTGGTTCACTTAATTGTATCTAATAACAATAATACGACCTTCGTCAAAAAGTTTAAACTGTAGTTATAACACTAATATAATTTTTTTTTCTAGTGAGTCATCTTATGCCATGAATATATATAAACTGCCCAAGCTAATAGTTATAACAGCATTATGGTGGACGAAATCTTAAAGCAAAAGGAGATCAAAATATTACTTTGTAATGAAATGGAAAGTGAAAAAGAAGTACTTATGCGTTTAGTATAGCCCAACAGAACAGCGTTGGACTAAAAAAGAACTTAAATCCCATGGAGTAGACCTGTGCTTCAGACAACATACCACATAAGGATCATTTTAAGATGTAAATATCGGAACTCAAAAAAAAGCTCAAACGTGTATTTATACAAAATTTTTTTCGATTGTCATAGTTTTTCCATCGGATGGGCAATCAGGTCGTTTAGCCGAAGTTTTAAAGAGCATAGCCCGAAACGTAAATTAAAAAAACGGACTTCATCGTTCGCTTAACATTTGATGGATGAGAACCACACTAGAAATAGAGTTAAAGGCAACATGGAAGTTTTACATTAATGATGCAAAGACAGCAAACTAAACACGCTTGAAGAACACGAAATTCAAAACTCTTTCAAAGGAATCCATTAAGTGAACTAATGTTTAATGAGGAGCTACTATTCAGCTCCCATATTTATCGTCGATGCACCGGGAACTGGAAACAGTTAGTGTCAGTTGTCATGTTTTCTGCCGGCCGCAATGTTATATAATGTTGGTATTCGTGAGTGATAGTTCAATCTAGTGTTGTGTTGTTCATCATTAACTCATGTTCGGTGTTTTGTTTTGCTGTGTTTCGTGAATCTTTGACTATGACATCTACAGAAGGATAATACTCGCTTTTAGTATTTATTAACACAGACTCCATAAGATGAATTACTGGAATTAAAAACCATAGTAGTGTTATGACTACTTTTAACTATTTAAAGAAGGTACATGCTATTGTTATAAGTGAATTCACAGTGCAGGGCTATATAATATGAAAAATAATAAACCCAATAACACTGCATATAATGGTTAATAACTTGAAAATTAGATCTGGAATACAGAGTATAATACATTATATTGATTGTAATGTTATACATTATTTTTTGTATTGGACCAAGCGAATTTAAATAGTCCAAACTTTCTATACTATACAAAAGATATGAGCATGGTAGCACTACAAGGCATCGCTAAGGTACCCATGATTAATTTAAAAACTTTTGCTCTTTTATGTAGAATACTTGTATTACTATTTCACATATTAAAATGACAGAATTGTTCTTAGTTTGTTTATAAATTAATATATTTAGCCATTATCTCGTTTCCAGCATGGATACACATAACACGAATGTAGAAATGTTCGCTAATGGCCTACTAAATCTCGTACAGTGACATACACGACGATTAATATGTATATTGTATTATATAAATGAAGCTTCTTGCAAAACTGAAAGTCTACAGATTACCTTGAATGGAAAGACCAAACACTCGCAAGTAATTACGTTATATATTTATTTTAGGATTATGATTACAGTTATTATTATTTTAACAGCTGTTACCAATTTTCACATCCACACCCAGAAATGTTCTTAAATTTCAGCTAAGTGTAATTCGTATATCCTTTTTCTGTAGAACTATATGATTTTATGTAATGATTTTAAGTTAGAGTACCAAATTTGCCGTCTAGGCGACTTAATGGTAATGGTTTATTCACTGTCTCCTATTTTTGCCAATATGTTTTGAAGGAGTTTAAACAACATGAGTAATTGGCTTTAGCTCATGTGGATACCTTTGTTGTTTATCGTCATGGCGACACAAAATTGACCGATTACTTTGATTGGATTGTAATTATTTAATCATTTTGGATTAATAGCATTTCTCCTTTCATCCACCTCGCAATGAAAGTCGAAAAAAGTTTTTCATGTATAGACTCGGGTATACGGAGATGAATTTATAACAGATATTTCTAATCCCTTCAAGTAAAGGCTTGCACACGCTTAGGCAATGAGAAAGAAATGTATACTAGAAATACCACTAACCGGAAACTTCAATATAATACAGACCAACAAGTGTAAGACAGTCATTATTAAACCCATAAGGTTATTGTGGTAATTGTAATTCCGGTCTGAGAGATTTTGAACGCTGTTGTATTCAAGAGGATTGTTTGCCAGATTTGGCTATTGAATAACCAACCACTCTAGTTATTGCATCGTGATAACAAATTAAATAAATTGCTTTTTTAAGCTGAAATATGATAAGTACTTTTCTCGTAAATGAATTAAGCTATGTAAAATACAGCATTTGAGTTATACTACGTATTTTTCCTTAAACATAACTTTATAGTAAAACATTAAAATTATATTTTATGGAATTAGCCAGTTGTGGGTTTTAGCCTCAAATTAATTCGAAAAACGTTAGGTTATTTAATTTTATTTAACAGATTTTAAGTTGAACAATTGATTTTATTCACTTTACAAATAAACGTTTATAAATTTAACACTTTTTGTTCAAACAGTTGATCTCGTATTGTAAAGTACGACTGAGGAATATGAACAAATATTTTGGAAACCCTTCTTAAGCAAGTACAAAATTGTACACTATGCTCTCAGCGAACCTTTATATATGCTCAATAAACTTTAGAGTTTATCACGTTTCAGCTACACGTAGACAAACTAGTCTAGTTATAGTTTTGTTTTCTTGCTCTTTAATAGAATCTCTAATCTCTTTATAGATATATATCTCTTTAAAAGTGATGATAATTTATAGAACAGTAATATAAGAACGGTATACTTCCTACGCAAAATCCCGTGGAATATCAAGAAAACAAATACGAGAAATAAGCAGATTTGTGTTCTGGTGAAATAAAACGCAGAGGTTTGACATTTTAAAATTAGATTATACTGAAGTTGTAGCATTATTTTAAGATTAAACCAAACCAAATTTGAAGTAGATTATATTTGTAATCAAAACTGAATTTACTCACCAAAACTCTTCCTCCTATGTTGGTGCTTCCTCTAATAATGTATTATTTAAGCTTATGAATTTATGAATAGTTAATGATAATCTGTACGGGATGAAATAAATAAACAAAACTACCAACTTTAGAAAGTTTTTGGAAGATTAAGTACCAAAAAATAATAATCCTATATAGACAGGAGAAACCTTATTACAAACTGACCATAGCAGGTTAGGGACTATTTCTATGGAGCTATATACGGAGTAAATAGGGGAATACTGTTGTTTGTTTCGTAAATTCAGTAATTTGCTAATACCCGTGCTGGTAAATACTTGCAAATACGTAAGATTGAATCTTGTCCTGCCTGCCCGTCGAGCTCACTGTTCAAGGATACTAACCATAGACATTATTACAAAAGTTGTTACAATAAGTAACAACTTTCTAAACATTTATATGGAAATTTAATTTTTACTGGGTCACGGCCTTATAGCAAATAATGTAATCAAATCTTCTGCCTAAACATAATTTTATGGCAGCAAAACCTTATGTTTAAATAATGCAATCACTATTTAAAATCTGTTTACATGTATAGTACTGCATAGACTAAGCTTGGTAGTAGGAACGCTTCTTGTTCCAACATTGTCTCCAACCGCTGTTGGAAAAAAATATCCAGAAAAGGAAATCGAAAGTTTTAGAAAAAACATACTTTTAACTTTACATCTGAGCAGCTATTATACTGTTTGGTCGGTACTGTAATTCAGATATAAACAGAAAAAGTTGATATCTAATTGTTACTATAGTTGTGAAGACTGTTATAAAAACCTTCTTAGTTGTATTTTCATAGAAATAGCCTTCCAGACCTGTGTATGTATAAATATACGATTCATGATCGGAGAAGTTAGATCAAATTAACTATAAAAGACCGAAGAAAATTACAAAGGTCATAAATCTACACTTTTTGACACATTTTCTTGGTCGTGGCAATAGACTCAGCATTGGCATCGGAAACATAATTCACTCGAACCAGACTTGCTCATGTATGTGGAAATCTATGAAATTGTGTGTTAAGCTGCGTGTAACTGCTAGTTTCCAATATGAGAAGTAGGCCTACTTTGCAAGGATGAATTTGGAAAGGAACACGCATTGTGTTAAGAGATTACAAATACAGTTTTGTTATGTTTATTTCATAGTAGAACTACGCCATATCACACGCCAAAATGCCTTAAGATCTTTTCATTATAGATATATAACCCAAAGACCATGCATACAAGAAGGACATAAAATCATCGCCAGAGAAAAGAGAAAATTTACCCTGAGTATTGAGTTACAGAACTATAACTATATATTGAGTTACGAGCGTCTCAATGACGCTCAGCCAAATCCCAAGTAAGGACATGCATTATTTTCAACAGATTCTTGTGTATGTAGTTGTATGTATGTAGTGTATGTAGTTTCGTGCTAAAGTCTGCAGATAAAATCTTTATAGAAGATGGAGATAGTGTTTCTTTGTATTACTCGGTTATGTGTTACAAATTTGATGATATTTAGTTTTTATTCTGTAAATTTATTTATTTAGAGATTTTGTGGTTGCTATCATGGTTACCATAAGAATATTTTTTTATTACGTTAACGCTTGCCAAATCCTATGGAATGACAGCGTCACTATTGAACTCAATACTTCGTGTAATAAATTTAAGTCTTGTAAACAATTCTATAGGTCAGTTTGTTCTTCATATAGAAATTGATAAAATCTCAGTAATAACTCGTGTTATAGTGTTTGCTGGCGTTCAGACAAGCGAAAAAACTTAATTAAAATTGTATATATAAAATGTGTCTAGCTTTTCATCATGCAATCAGTCTCAGTATGTTTAGACTACATGTGTACACTCTATAGACACAGCAATTAAAGGTTGGATAGTCCCAGAGGATCTGTACATAGTGTTCCCTCTCAATCGTGTATTCAATCCAGTATGTTTAAACAAGTTTACACAGTATAGATGCAGCGATTAAAGGTTGGATAGTCCCAGAGGATCTGTACATAGTGTTCCCTATCAATCGTGTATTCAATCCAGTATGTTTGAACAAGTTTACACAGTATAGATGCAGCGATTAAAGGTAGGCAAAATTCAGAGAATTTATCTTTAGTGCTCCCTTTAGTGTTATCTTTAGTGAATGGATGTAAGTGTAAAAAAGTATTGAAACAGCGTTTAAGATTATAGCAAGTCTAGAGAATCTTTAGTGTTCTCTCTCAATCATGTAGATAACTTCATTATGTTTAGACTACAAGTATACACAATACACAGCGAGTAGGGATAGGGTAGGTCAAGAGAATATATCCCTAGGTCCTCTCTAAATCTCGGCTTTGTCACTTGATTCTCTCATAAAATTTTATGGATTCCAGGTTTTCATGTTTTAAATTTTCATGAAATATAAAAATATTTACTTCTATACATTCAAAAATTTAATGTGAAAATAAATAAAAACCTTGTGAAAATATTAAGAACAGTATTATATCTCAGTAATCAGTAATTATTATGTTAATCATAAGTAAAAGAGTAAATTTGATATGAAAGTTGTTATTGACTAATGAATGCACACTATACAATATTTTGTATGTAACTGGGCGAGCATTTATATAAAATCGATATAGTGTTTTTTTATCAAATGTTCAGTGACAATAAGAAGTCTTAAAATTCTGAAAGCGAAAAACACACACACACACATATGTATATATTCCCCCTTACCTTATATTATATTTATGTCATGTATATATATATATATATATATATATATATTATATTATGTCATGTATATATATATAATATATATATATATATATATATATATATATACATAATAGGCAATTTAGCTTTATTCATGAGAAATTAGTGGAATTGATTTTCTCAATAACAGTCCTTACAAAACACACGAAGTCACGTATTAATTCATGGATATAAAATTGAACTTTCTGATATAGTTAGCTTAAATATTTTAATCTATGGGCCATTGCAATATTTTACTTTGTGTGAAGTATTAGGGAAAAAATTTGATACTGAAACATTGGTACTGAAATAAAGAAATGCAGCAATTCCCCTAACAATCGATAGTCGCAGTCCTGGTAGAACACCACGTAAGTCAAGCAAGCAGTGACGTACATAACTAATTGTCGCCTTATAGGCCTATGGACATTATTCAGGATTATTAATGGTCCTAAAACTCCTAACACAACAAAAAGGTAGTTCCCAATTTATATATTTAGTCACAGGAAAATAACTAAACAATCATGTGAAAAATATATTCTTGTGTAAAATAAAAAAAAAAAAAAAAAAAAAATAGTTTGGCATGTTTCGTGTAAGCGGTATTATCTTTCAACATGATACTAAATGTGAAATAATAAATATTGCCAAAATGTCATGGAAATTAGTTAGTAGAAATTTTTTCAGCTAAATCAAAGAAAGTCCGATTCATTAACTATGGTAAAATATCATACCAACCATACAATAATATAAATAATGGTACAAGTTTTTATAAACAATCTGGACGTTATCAGATCTTGAAAATCTGGCAAAGTCTTCATGGGTATAGTTACAAACTGAGTATTTGTTTTAAACTATTATACATAATTAAATTAAATTTTATTGTACCACTACAGTGCGACAACACAAGAAAATATTATTAACTGGGTTCATAAATTTTTTTACTGAAGTAGGCTTCTTAGGCCGAGTACGTATATATATATATATATATATATATATATATATATATATATATATATATATATATAATTTCAATAAACATTGAATCGCAAAAAAGTACTTGCTCCGCCGGGAGTCGAACCCGGATCTCTCACTTGCCGGGTGAATGTGCTACCATTACACCACAGAGCGCTTCCTTTTTCCGATTCAATTATTTTGTATTTGGCTGTATCTGTCACATATGCGTTTAAAATAAGCAAACTAACATAATTTAATATATATTTAATATAATTTAAACATACAATTTAATGTATGTATATATATATATATATATATATATATATATATATATATATATATATATATATATATATATATTGGCAACAAGGTAAACTCTAGGCCAAATATGATTCATTTAAATGAGAAATGCTTGTTAAAAATTGTTATTGGGCTGAATCATATTACACAATAAGTCCTTTCAGTAAGATACTGCTCCTTGAATTTTACTCATCTACTCTAGCTTAAAATAATTCAGGATATATGGTATAAGCAAGTTAAAAAATTACATGTTTGTAATTTATATCTTTGTCAGTGCGAAATCACGAACAGGGCCGCGTACAAGTGAAGTAATAAATATAATGATGATACTTTTGACAGAATTAGATATGTTTACACGTGTTGCAGCTATGATTGGTGTGATGGGAAGTTATAGCTATGAAGAGTTCTTTTATTTTTGAAATTTCTATTCTTCAAGTGTGTCTTCTAAATGATAAAATTCATGACTGTTAACTGAGCAATAGAGTCGCTAATAAGCTTTGGAATCAATCAGAGATATGTTGATGATTGCCGATTGACTAATTCCACGTATTTATCTCTGTATATGTAGTTTGTTTATAATGGATATTTGATAAACAACATCCATTTATTAAGTAAACCTATTTTGCTTAATTGCACACAGCTTTGATATTTAATTTATCAATACTGGTTTGAGAATGGAAGTTTACAATATTTAAATTAAATTCTATGAAATTTGTGCTCTAACACCAGAATTTGTATTTTTTACTTTAGTGTACGTAATTTATTTATTTAAGCTCACCTTGGATATATAAAAAATTGTTAAATAAAACTTTTTATCATTTTGTATAATTATTTTGTAATGAATTTAAATAAGATTTTCATTCACAAAAGTAACACAACTTCGTTTAAAAAAGTGATAATTCGAAGAATTAACTGTGCCATCCTTTAATGTATCCGATATATGTACAATTTATAATAATTTTTAAGGGTAAATGGGATAATAGGAATAGACTGCAGGTGGCTAAATACTGATGTTCACTGGTTTTCATGGTTTGTTTGACTAAATCTTGTAGCACAATGCCATATGGAATAGGCATGGTTTCAAGGAGATATGTAGAAAATACGCAGAATTGTGAAAGAGGTAACCAGGTGGTGAGTTATGAGAAAGGCAAAAATACTTATATAGGGGTTATGGTGGAGGATCTAGGTCTGTTTACTGGCAATCAATCCCATTTTGTCAAAGGATGATTATGCAGTCATATCACATATAATTCAATTCCATATAACAATTCATACATTTCTATATAGCCTTTTGGACAATTCTGGATTGATTAATGATTCTTAAATGATTCTGAATTTTTGTGGGGATCCTCGATATTAGAAAATCGTAATCATATTTTAGAATCAGTACAGTTTTATGGAGTTTCTACTCTTAAGCATACTTATTTAGTACCTTTTCCTAGTAATTTTAATGCCATACCAACATCCCTTGTGTATCTTTTACAGATTCTTTTTTATGGTCTGGCTCTCCTCAAAAAACATTTTTTTGATGTCCAAGTTTCTTTCATTAACTTGAATTAGTTTATTTATTTTCAGAAATATTTTTTTTCTCGTGAAAAATATACCTCAAATTTATTCATGTTAATCGTAATTTGTAATATAAAATTTTGTTCGCTTGTGTTATACAAGGAAATGTTATATTTATTTCAATGAAATGTGAGTTTAATTAGATAAGAAAAATGTCCCAAGGTTTAATAAACGGGTAACGAAACTGAAGGCTCGGAGAGAAATGTGCGAACTAATCCATCGTCGTGAACCTAATATAATATCCACCCCACCTGGGCATGAGCAGACAAATGCTTACACATTTACCGACATTCCCTTGGGTCGAGAGCTGCCCATATTTTATGGAAACTCTAAAGCGCCTGGGAACAATAAAATACGAATTCCACAACCTATCACAACAGCCGAAAATAAACATAAAATGATTGTAAATTTCGGCATTAAAATATTAAATCAATTTTTATTGACATTGTTTTAATATTTATTCTTAAATCTAAAGGTACTTTTTTGACATAAACTCTGTAAATATGTGACTAGTTTCATTTCATACACACATATATAATGACTACGCTGATTAAATTGTATTATATATCCATATTGTAAAATTAAATGAAAAAGTAGCGTTCAAATATTTTTTTCCAAAAGATAAATAAGACTTTTTCATTTTTAAGCATTCAAAATAACATTAAATTTATCATTAAATAACATTTATAATGTTTTCTTTCAACAGTATTTTTTTTGGCATACTATAAAACATCCATTTAAAATACCTTGTTCTGTAAAGTTAATTGTAAGGGCAAATGAAAAGTTATATAATAGACAACACGTGTGTTATACATTGAAATTTCAGGGAAACTAAACAAAAGCAATCTCTTCCACCCTCATGAACGTAATCGGTTTACAAGGAGTTTCCCTTAAGCTTGCATAAATAACGGAAGATCCCTAGAGATGCACCACTTAAAAGATTATATAGCTTATATTCCCGAATAAGTTAATATAACGTAAACAAAAGTATATGAATGATTTATCTCATTGGTACGATAACATTTAAGAAATTAAGTTTTTTTAATAAAGTAGATAATGCTAGAACAATATCTTCAAATACCATCATCCTCTAACCATTCATGGAAACACAAATTAACATCATTTCACTCAACGATAAACAGAATGATAAATATACCCATGAGTGATGAGAATACTCGTATAATGAGTAAATGAGACTCATAAAATATCTAACTGTCAAAAGTGGATGTCAACCATATTGTAGACAAAAAGATTAAGAATAAAATAAGAAAAGTCAATAAAACAAGCGTAACACAACCAAATCCTAATAATAATTAAATTCAGAAATATATACGTTTAAATTTCAATACTAATATAAACAAAGCTGTTGGAAAAACCTTTCAAAAAAAAAAAAAACTAAACCAAAAAGATGACAAACAAGAACTATACAAACAATCTGGAGTACTCAAAATTAAATTTAGTGACTGTAACAGCTATTATATTGGACAAACTGGCAGACATTTTGATAAAAGGTAAATAAAGAACATATAAAAGCTTAGGAAACAAATAAAATGTCTACAATAATATAAAATTTCGTTGAAGATTTCTTAGCATAACTGTACAAATAATGGAAAGAACATGGAAATTATGGACATCGAAAGAAAAGAAGAACAATGAAACACGAAAGAGGAATTACATATCAATTATAAACAAGGATCCTAAAGACAATATGCAGTGATTCCATATTAAGAAGACAACTTAGTCAGATTTTCACACTTTGGAGTATAAACAGCTTCAGCTAGTTGAGTTTTACCCTGTGGTACCAATAGACTAACTAGAGTGCATTTTTTAAATAAAGCTTATTAATGTCCTCAAAATAAACTAAATATAGATAATAATTGCTATACGCACACGCACACACACACACACACACACACACACACACACACACACACACACACACACACACACACACACACACACATAATACTTATTATATATATATATATGTATATATATATATATATATATATATATATATATATATATATTATTGTAGAAAAATAAATATATCAAGATTACTGGAATCTAGAACTTTGACCAGATATAACTTACAAACTGATTTAGTCTTGCACTTTCTTTGCTAGATGAGCCTGAGCAGTGTAGTCTAAAGTAACGTAATAGAGTAGGGAGAAAAGCTAGCGATACATATGTGTCCTAACTTTGAAACTTGTCTGTCATCAAGAAAGAATCGGAAATAAAAAGATCTGAGTTATTGTGTAAGATATTTTCCGATTTCACAAAACATATCTTAGTTATTTTAAAAATCAGTGGTTTTATTCTTTGATCGCTACTTCTATTGACTTTTACAGTAATTTTCTAAATGAAGTCCATTTAATGGTTACTCCTAAGACAATCCAAATCCCAAGGGCTGATATATACCACTATCGAACTCGATGATGCTAATATAATATCTTTCAATGTCTAATTTCAAATTAAAATGGACTCAATTATAATTATTGCTTTGTATTTTATATGGTAGGATTACCCACCTGAAGTAGATATCGTATTACAGATTTAGAACAATGCTTTCTGGAAAATATAATTTCTCTAAAAAGGAAGTTTCATTGCTCATTGCTTCATTTAACTATGGTAAATCAATGAAAATATTATGCTCACAAATTTTATGTTATTCATGTTCGCAATCTACATCGTCACGAAACCAAAACACATAAATACACAATAGCAATCGAGTACAGCACGTGTTACTTAGTCATTTATGAAACATAAACTTTTGTTATTTCACAACGGTTTTTGAGGTTGACTCTCGGAATTGAAGCTAAAACGTGCTATTCAGAACAAACGTTTATGGCGAGAATCGATTTAGGAGTGATGTAATGTTTGGCTGTTGCTGGCGTCTAACCAAGCGATGTTATGCACAACATTGTCTATGCGATGTCCTTTTAAATTGTACTGAATAGATGCAAAACTAATTATTGTAAAAAAGAACAAATAAAATTAAAGTATCACGTTATTATATCAGATTATCAATTTTATTTAGAAATTATGCATAATAAAAAGGCGAGAGTTTAAAATATGTTTCATGCAAATAACATGTAACGCCCATGATATTCGTGTGTGTATTTTGTTATATTGTTTGTGTTTGTTGTGTTAGTATTAGTGACTTAAACTGAATAGATATAACTCCACAACTTAGCATACACTCCTAAATAAAACATGGTAGGGGAAGTTAGTACCAAGTATCGCGTAACAGGCATCATTAAGATTGAATAGAAACTTTACGTCTATATCTCTATTCGTTTTCAAAATATCATATGGACGGACAGCATACAGACAGAGAAACAGGCACACAATAAGAAATGAGCTTTTTCAGCCCCTCGAGTTAAAGTTTTTTATTAACGTTCAGAGAACTATTATATATTGACACTGAAACAAGAGCTGTGCTATTTATCCAAAGTATAGCTTTCCTCGAAACACCTTTTGTGACTTCAAACTTCCGAAAGGAACCCCAGTTATAAATTACATACGTATTGTAATTAAAAGAGGTAGGTCCGTGGAATAAACCTTTCGATACTTACCTTATGGAAACAATGATACATTTTACCCTTTCAAGTAAAAGTATCTTATTATGCCTTGATTTGGAGATCCCGAGTTTTCGGTATCTATTATGAGAGATGGGATATGGAGTAAAAACGATAATGCCTCCAATAACGTAATTACCTTAGTAATTGCCTAGTGATTTATCACTATTCAAGTACACATTGAAATCGTTTGGTACTACAGAATTGAAATAAATGAGACATATATTTTGGGAAGATCAACAGCGGTGGCATAATTTTATATAGAAATGTCCGATGCAAAATGCAATTAGGAACTGACCAAGAGATGTTCACTGTGCAGTGCAGTGATGTTAACCATGCTACTGTTAGACGAGCATTTCATAGTTAGATTTTGTACACTGTTTTAATAAAGAAACTCAAGCAAACTTATTCGGAAACCTACGAAAATAAAGTTGTATTTTTGGGAGACTGTCAACCAGTTGCGATGAAAAGAAACCTAATCCTCCAATTGTTAAGGGCATTTTGTATTTTTAATGCAATATAATAATTTAATATCAGCTAAAATAGAAGCTATATTTTACAAAAGCTAAGGAATGTGGTTTACAGGCAGTGTTGTCATATAACTACAGTTCATATTTGTTAGTACTCGTATATATGCATTGTTTAGTACTAATACGTATCGTTGGAATTGTAATTTTTTTGTAATAAAATGTCAAAATGAAACTTACTTAAGAGGTGTCCTTTTTAAAATTTATGCTTAAATGTTTTAAGAAACGGCCATTTTTAAAGCTTGTAAGAATGATATTTTTTTTCTCACCTTGGATCTTTGGGTTATAAAGCTATGTACCGAATTAAAAATTATTAGAACAAGCTGTTATCAATTTTAAAATATACAATAAAAAAACACAATATAAGGTGTTATACAATCTTATCAATTTAGTTTTTGAATGTTTGAATACGATATTGCAATTTTTTCCTGTCCAGGAGTTACATGAAAAGTTGTTTAGAGGTCTGGAAAACTTTGTTTAAAGAAAAATAAGTATTTTATCAAACAAATAATGACACAAACCGAGTATAAACACACACAGGTCACGGTAATTCAACCAAAAATGAAATGGTAGGAGTGTGCCACACTGTTGCGTAACAGACCTTATTTTAGGTTTTTTCATGCAACATGTTTACGTTTTCTTACATAATTTCATTAGGTTATATTGATATAACTATATATAATTAATTTACACAGATCATTTATTTAAGTACTATAAATTAATAACACACTGTTAAATATATACATATATTTCTTTCTTTTAATTCGGTTCTTATAAATAGTTTTGAGCCTTTTTAAGCGCATTTTTACTCCTTTAGGTTTCGTTATTTTGCGTGTCGAAAACATAATTTTCTTTAAATTCCAGTATTATTTATTACTAATAAGAAAGTTAAATGTCCAGTAGTATTTTAAACAATATAAATAAAATTGAGTACTGTTTAGTTTATTTGTTTCAATTTTAAAACTTTTAGGAAGATACATAATTAACTACGTCAAATCGCCTATATAAAGCAAGCCCGGGGTAGATATTAGTAATCCATTTTATTTACAGAAAGAAGAGTTTCATTACCAGTGTCAAATTCTTTTAATTATCCAAGCATCAAGCGGAGGAAGGTAATCTGCAGATGGATTAATTTACTTCGGTAGAACGATGGAGAGAATATTATTTTCTCAAGCATTTATTCTGCTAAAAACTGTTTTATTCATGAGTTTCTTGTTGTTTAAAAACATATTTTTGTCTTGCAAAAGACGATATAAGGCTGTTATAGTTCCTTTGTCTTACAACTACTACGTTATTTTAGAGCGATATGAAACATATATTAATATCGACATACCCTCGACTATTCATTGGTTACTCTAAAGAGTAAAGCCATCTTACTAGTATAGTTTTTCTTTTAACCTTACAAGTATCCAAGTGAATTTGAAAGGATAAACAATTAACTATAAGGTAAATGTACAATAAAACTTTGGGCATGTTTAATTATGTTTATTATATAAAAATAAATAAACTTATTGTAACAATTAACGATGGAAATATTTTAACCTTTTTAATTTTCAATTGCTCCATTGTTCTTATGACCATTAAGAACGGAATAACATTAATTTATGGGTTTAATAAATGCAAAGCTGACCGTGCTCTAGACGTTGGTATTTTAATTGTACTTTAACTTAACATTTAACACTTTAAGTTCACATAGAATATATATCATCTAAAATATATTAGTATGTAAATGGAAGTATTAATACACTATAAATATACTTTTATGCTCACCACTTAGTTAAGAAATGCATTTTTTTTTTAACTACGAGTATTATAAAAAAATGAAAAATAATTTATATATGCTTAACATGTACAGTGAAAAATATTAAAAATGAAACTATTTTAAATGTTTCTTTTTTATAAACTGATTAATATTTTTCATACATTTTGTGCTGGAATTTTTAATAAGTTCAAAAAAGCAGTCCAGTGAACTTCCATCTAACATAGTTCCTGCCGAATGTTTCAAAGGTTTTCTTCGAAGAAAATTCTTACTATCTTATGTCGTACGTCATTTTCTGAGGTAAATGATTACTTACCTAATAGCTGAAATACAAAAATGGCGTGAAAACTATAGGTTACTCTTTGGAGGACTTACACACTATAAATGTAAACAAATTTTATATACTTATTAAATTACTTGTACAACGCAATATTACCATTCACACATCCAGTTAGTGATTTTGTCCTGGATGGTTTCTAAGAGATACTTCATACTTATTTACTACCAAGTATTCTGTTATCTTATTGTTACATAATAGTTATAGAACTATTATCAAAGGATAAGACTGGTTGTAATAGTTATCATATGTAGGACGTGTACTAGTGACTTCTTCTTACTGATAAGAAATTAACTAACACGAATAGATTATTTTGTAAATGTAGAGATAAAATTAAATATTAAAGAGATATTAAAAGACAAATACTGAAATAAGGTAGAGTAATGGGGGTGACACCGGATAAGACAGATGTGCGCAGGCTAATCTCCTTGTGTTTAATTGTGTGTTAAATACTTGTGTTATAACAGTAAGTTGTTAATTTTTAAAGTTATATTAGTTTAAAGTCATCTCATTCCATCAAGAAATCATTCCGTTCTAAAAAAACAAATATACGTCCATAAGTGCTATATAATAGTAAACCTAACCTCAACATAACCTTACTTTCATTATTAACTTTGTTGGAATAATGCCCTGAGGGGATGGTAAATTCCTAAAATATATTTAAAATAAAACAAAAATAGAATGTATGTAGTGAATGAATGTATGTCTTCACAGTAAATGTGTGTTAATATGAATTACTGAGGATATCCAAACTCTGGGCGACCTCGATCGAGTCAGGCGATACACGCCGTGTCAATCTACTCGAAAAAATAGCATGAAGCTAGAATCGCTCGAAATGTTAACTTTGACACACACTCGAACTTAAATTGTTCGATGAGCTTAACAGGTTTTAAAGAGGACAAAAGGAATTTGGGCAAATTACTTGACATCATATGCAGTTGTACGAGGCTAATGAAACATTCTATAAACAAAGTAATGAAATACCGCCATTGAAAATCTTTTTTGGATAATACTGTATGTTATATTATGTGTTTACAGTAGCTAAGAAGCTGGAAAATTATATTGAAGATTTAGAACAGTACACTCACAGAAATTCATTCGAAGTCAATGGAGTTCCCAATTATACCAATGAAAGCGTGCTCAGCATTGTAAAAACTGTCGATACATCATTGGGGTACCGATTGAGGATACAATTATAGATGCATGTCATTGGTTCAAACCAAATCCATTGGGGAGAAGGTTCCAGGAGCTTATAGTTAAGTTAATTAGTAGACTGGACACCCATAAAATTTACAGAAGAGAAGTAAAAAAGAAAGACCTGTCAACGAGACACCTAGGCATGGAATCGGATACTGCAGAGTAAGTGAAGGAGAGTCTGTCACCAGGGGGTGACTTCGCTAACCGCTCGAGTGGAAAGACGTTTCGAAAGGATACAAGTACATTTGGCTTCGAGGTGGAAGAATTATAGGTCGTAAAAATGATTGTAACAGTCATTTTTATTGACTCAATGGCTAGTCATTTAATGTTTCATATTGAATGTTGAAGTGGCTACGTTGATTTGTTAACTTATATGGATTTTTCCATCTAATAAGGATATAAACAAAATTGCTTTATACTACTATGCACACTCACACACACACACGTGTGTATTGTGAGTTTTCATTATATTTATCTCGTGTATAAGCATATTGTATGTGTATGAATTGGTATGTTCCTTAGGACATTTAATGTAGTTATTGTATGATTTAAAATTAAGAATGTATGAATTTATATTGAAACATTTTCATAAGTAATTTAATTTTAATATTTAAATGTAATTTTAAGTCTTTTGTGGTTGAAACTTAGCTACTTGGGTCGAGATCGAATGTGTTGGCAGAAGTACTGGTTTAGTTGCATGCAAACGGAATTGCATTATGTGCAATAGATCTCTATGATTAATATTGCATCAATTCTTACAAATTAAAAATATTTTCTGATTCCAATTTCTGGTTCAATATAGTAATTGTAACAATAGTTACCGGTCAGGTGGAGTAGCAGTGTATGTACGCCACTGTTATCGGTCCACTGAAAAATCGATTGTGGTCTTAACTGATATGCGCTTAGTTGATTGTGTGGTGTCTTGATGCATTAGTAAATTAAAGTTTTAAAACAACTGATTATGAACATATATATACCAAAATGATATATATGTAGGTTATTTTTATAATACTTGTAACGCTTAATGAAATAAAAACTATGGTGATAACATTAACAAATTTAAAGGCTCCTGGCTATGACAGCACGACAAAATTTGCACATAAAAATATTTTTATACCATATATTAGATACCCTGACCTATTTAAATAATTATAGTCTTTATCAGCGCACCCTTCCTCTGTGTTCAAGACGGCCTTTTGTCTTAACAAGAATATAGAAATTACAAATCTGTATCTTGTCTGATTTATATTTTTATTTATTATTATTTTTTACTATAAAGATTTTGAAAAAGGTAATTAAAATGCATTAAGCGTGTTTCATAAACTAAATAATTTTGTAAGCAATAAGTAATTTGGGGTCACAGAACATTATCTACGGAAAAACGCATAACTTGCCTTTATAGGAAAAGTACACGACGAAGGTGTAAATGAAAGTAGGGTATTCGGAGCATATCGAATGATATAACGAAAGCATTTGATTCTGTTTATCACAAATTGTTATTAGAAAAAATTTTGGTTAGAATTATACTGTCCTGGCTTTATAGTTAACTGTCGGACATAAAGTCCAAAAAGTCAAAGTTGGTGAGTGTTTCAGAGAAGACGGTCAGTCACGGCTTTTGCAGGCGATAACACTCTTAGCTATTCGTGTTCAACATTAGTTAAATCTGTAAAATACAAGAAGACCTCAATAATATATTAATATTAAAACATGATTTTTAACCTGAAGTGAAAAAAACAAAAATGAGATCTTATTTATAAAGGGAAGCAAACTTATACGAAAAGCTTTGTACCACCAGTGTGTGGGTGAACAACACAATCAATAACTAATAAATGCATAGGAATTGATAAATAGATCAATAGTTAAATCTTATTATACTATACTCCAATTTATCATGGAAAGGGCAAGTTCGAACAATATAATTAAATACATATCTGTAGTCAAAAGTTTGATTTATTCGTGAAATTAGACTTAAAAAAGATGCTTATATCAATTTATGAGAGGCTTATGCCATGTGTCATGAGAATTACAGTATTATGAAAAACCCTAGATTGGAGCCTTTTACTCCGCTAATTATGAAATCTCGGGCATTCAAAACCTTGTTGTTTATAAAGTGTTAAAAATATTATTCTCAGAAGTGTTGCAAACCATATAAATTACGCAATACTTTTTATAGTCCTGCTCAAAGACCACATTTAACAACGAGTAAAACAATTATACACTTGCACAATGCAATGTAAACAATGCACCACGTCTTTATAACAATTGTAAATAAATGTGTGATGTGTAACGAAAAACTTATTACCTAAAAATGGGTACTTTATTTGAAATTGAGAATATTAAGGATTTATTTTCATTTTAAAACTCTTAAGTTGATATTACTTTAATATGCCTAGACATTAAATATACACATGTCATGTGTATTTGTCTATACTATTTGTGTGTATGTGCAATTAATGTCTAAATTGGTTTGGAAAGTACCACAGAATATTTATTTTAATCTGTTACATTTTGTATTTCATTGTCGTACTAATATTCATTAGGCTAAATTTTTTACAATATGTGTTAAAAGTGTTTTTATTGTTAAGGGTTAACTTTAGAAAATAATCTGATACTAGCATTAAAAAAATTTGTTGTTTATACTTTGTATGTTATACAACTTATTGTTATTATCTATATTTATTGTCATTATTTTATTATAATTTTTAAAATTATTTTGTTTTTTTTTTCTTAATAATAATCAAAACTTGTAGGAAATCCTCTCGCGAATTTTCTTAGGGGGATCCATTTATTCACATAAGATGGAATTAAGTAAATATATTGAATTGTTCATTTGGGCGTGTATTGATCCATGTATATGTATCTTTGGTAACAAATATTTTTTATTATTATTATAATTCAATACTTTATGAGTACATAGCTGACCACAAAAAACCTCAATCACTGTTTTACTGTTTAGAATACAATTAGTTCTTACACACCTTCTGATATGGGAGATAAAAGGGAAAAAAGCCAAGAAGTAATAAGTAGGAAACATTAATTACATACAAAAATATTTTGTTACATACATTTTTAACTGTAGCAGATTTGTAGAAGATGTTAATAGTAATAATAAAAGTGTTTTGATCTATAAACCATATAAATGGAAGATGTCATTATAAAAAAAAACTAAGAAAGCATTCCGATTGTAAAAAAGTATCGAAACCACCACATGTTTGCACTGTACTCGATGAATGGGAAAAAACGCTTGCGCTAAATGAGAAAAATATTCAGATGGGCTGCACATTAGCCCAAAAGTGTCATTGATAGGGTACGTTATGTTTGAAGGACAGTACGTTTAAAGAAGTTATAAAGCATATAAAATTAAAAAAGAAAGATTTTATTTAAATGATATTTTATGATATTTATAAATTTTATAAATTTATTCCCACCTACTGAGGGAAATTTCTTAATGGTACCCATTTTACTTTAGATCTGCTGAATCTTAATTCTTTGAATTAGATTGTCAAAACGTCCAATATGCTATTAATATTGCCTTTAAAAATAATAATAAACCGAAAGATCGTTCCTCATCAGTATTTGTTCTCTTTTTTCCATTAGTTATTCTCCAGACTGATGTAGCAGAACATTTCAGTATGATACCCACTTTATAAATAAATTCATCGTATTAATAACTGTTTGTGCTTTCCAATGAAATTTTCTCCTAAAACTAAGGTATTACGATAGTGTAGGTTCGAAATACTAAAATCTTTAATACCTTAACCACTACATGCCAAGCTTCAGATTTTCTCAATTCGTTGATGATCCATAGTTCTCCTACAACTACGTAGTTATGTATCCTGAAGAATTTACTAACAGTATTTAATGGAATAATCTAATAATTTATAGATATAAATGTCTGCTCAGTTTCTGTAGTTACTAAGTACAATATACCCGTAGTTAACTTTGTTAATACAGAAAGGAGTCATGTGGGAGATTGTTTATAAATATTTAAAATTGTAAGACGTCATTCTAGTATAAAGTATTTATAAATTAATTAATGATACACGCAAATAATACAGTGTTAAAAACAATGAAATTATTCAGTGTTTTAATACTTTTTACACTTCACTCAGTGAAGTGAAAATGTAAAGAGAGATGCTGAAGCTTTAATCGGATCTTGGAGCACTTCATCTAATCTAGAGGAATATAATGAGTACTTGCGTTTCTTTCTAACAGGTTTTATATTATTCCAATAATCTATTCTCGAGTATTATATTATTAACATGTTTCATAAAACACACGCTGAAGGAAATACTATAGCTGTTCGTGTTCATATTGTGAAATAACTATATTAATAAGATATATTATAATGGAATTGAAATATGAAAGCAAATGTAAATGTTTTTTTCGTTTTTTCAATTAAAGAACCTATTTAGAAAAACACCTAGTAATGTGTTAACTTAACGAATGCTTGCTGTTTGCTACTAAAACGATTTACTTCTATTTTTTCATGGCCCAGGAACAGTTCTTCACTCTTGAGGCTATGTCGTTCGCTTACCTTGTGTCAGTATAACAGTAACAATACAAATAAGTTACAGGAAGAACTGACGTAGCATAACAAAAAAGCAAGATTAATGAGAGGTCTGCTGTTTTCTACTTAGGACTTTTCCATTAATAAATCTAAATATTTTTAACAAGTGTCTTGAGATATATAAAAAATCATCTTAAGATTATAATACTCTACTCAATATTTTGTAAGGGTTTTATATTTAGTCCCATTCATTTGGCACCACTTTAATTTAATATTCTTATTGTTTAAAGTGTTTAACTTATCTGTCGTAAATATAACTGTAAAATATATATTATATTAATCTACAATAATATCAAAAATAACACTTTTTATTCCGTAAATATTATAAATTGTGATTTGAATATATTTTTTATTTATTACTTGAATACACATTATAGTTATAAATTAAAAATATGATAGATACGAGGTTTACAATGAACAAAAGGTTTATTGGCTTTGATGACAGGTGAACACAATATATTCAGTACATTAGACAATCACCCCTTACCCTTTAATGGTCAGGTCATACAAAGCAGTAATTTAGCCGACATGTAAACATATTAAACCAATTATAGGTATTACAGAGGAAACGGTATTAATCATCAATTATATTTTTTTCATTGGATTAACATAATTTTTATTAATGTGTCTAAAATATGTTTGGCCATTATACATTCTATACAATATATTTCTATACAGAATCGGTTTAATACATTACAACCAATTTAAATAAACAAAAATTGAATGTATTTCTAAAGTGAATAAAAGTAATCCATAATAAATTTTAAATAGCGAAAAGAAAGTGAGTTATTAACTTAAAAGAAACTGGCCGCGAGCAGCTAGCAAGTTTACTTTGACCATGTATTACTGTGAAAAATAAAAATTCCCCTTGAGTTGAGATGGATTTACTTAGAGAATCTCTATGCTGCTTGCAAAAACAATATTAACAAGGTCACTCGTGTTCTATAGAATATATGTGTAAAAGGAACACTTAAATGGAGAAAATTGAATTAATATTTGTCTCAACGATATGTTATATATGCATTGGTGTAATCTTTATGTTCCTGTGTCTTTAATATTCTTGCTATTACTTTTTCTAACTTCACTTTAACTTACTCACTTATTATTACTTTAATAGTAACATTACTACATCTCTAAAATGAATAAGGAATAATTTGGGAATTTTTAAAATATATATAAACCTCATAAAATGTACTACTATTTAGTATTGTTCATAAACTTGATTGTTACTGATAAATAGGGAAAGTAAAAAATATAAAACAATTTTTAAAGTCTACTTTTTTTGTATGACCGGTGGGGACAGTCATACAATAAATAATTTTTCCAACTCCCGGATAGGCAAAAGAGAAGTTGTGTTAGTCTACATAAGTCCAATGGCGCTCAACCAAACCAGTACGATGGTGAATTGACATGCATCATTAAAGTTAAATACAAAATTTAATGTCTAAGGATCAAATCTTTCCTAAGACGCTTTTCGGATAGTTAGGTCATATGCGTTTATTAAAACTTCACATGATTGTACACAGTTTATTTAGCAAATTCATTTATGCTGGAATTATCCCACTGTCATCATGTACCCAATATAGCCTAATACTCAGCAAAATCCCTTGGGGTGACAAGAATACTGTTATGCCTATGTTGGCTATATAGAAAAAGAATTTATATTTATAATCTAAAGATAAGTTAGTTCTTGAAAGATCATACGAGTTTAGTGCTGTAAAACTACTGTTCACATTATATATTTTTATACTTTACCTTATTGAAGTACCCAATTGAATGTAGATTTTTCAACACATGCAGATGTAGGTTAGTATTCAAAATAATAATAATTATGTGTATAATGTATTAAAAATTCAAGTCTTCATTGAGAATCTGTTTATATCTTGCAATGCAAGAAAAATAAAATAAACCAAAGGACAAATTTGTAGCAATTTATATGAATCGTGATAATTTGGATAAGTGTTGTCATAATTGGTGATGATGGAAAAAAGCATTGTAAAGACTTTTATAATTAGCTTAATTTTTCAGTTTCTCGGAACAGCATGAGATCATGGATAACATTAAATTCCAAGTATTTTTGGCAGAGTTCAGACTTGCTGTACTCAGTTTATTTTTGTTTTCGAAATGCCTATTTAGGTTCTGCAATGTGAATGTAATCTTGTAAAATTGTTACACATATTATATATAATATATGCAAATATATATTTCTGGTATGAACTTAATGTATTTATAGCTGTCGGTATTACATATTTTAATTTTATTTACAATTTTATATTCACAAAACACATATATTTTATAAAAATTTCAAATACTGATAAAAAGAGCTAAATAGGCTAGTATTTTATAGATCCTAATTTCAATACATAAAAAGGTTTTGAACTAGATATTGTTTAATTGGAAAATACAATTTATCTGACGATGTATAAAAACTTTACACTTCCAATTTCTTATAAAGTTTTAAAGAAATAGACAGAAATGCATTTTCCTACAACCTTAGTTATACGTTGGCTTTTAGAAATGTTTCTTTGTGGATTACGCTCATCATTCTCAGTGCAAGTTAAATGTATAGGCTATGAGGTTCTAGCTTTAATAAATAGCACGAAGAGCTCTATTTATTTTCATACTGTAATCCAACTTGTAGTTTCTAAATTATTGAGGACGGATTGCTAGTTTCGTTCTAATTAGTTTGTCATTTAGAAAATTTAAAGCCTTATTTGTAATTTAAAAATATAAACGTCATTTTTTGTGTTTGTGATTATAATAAAGTTACTAGTTGGACCAACAATTCAACCACAATGTATCAAATGCAATAAAATGACATTTTTAAACTAAAACAAACCTACTTGATGTACAAGCCGTGTTGTTTAATTTGTGTGGGTAGACCTACTCGTAGTTGGGTCAATTTATCTTGTTTACCGGAGGCCGGACAGTTTGCCTAGTACTGGTAGCCAACAACAGGAGTGACCCTCTCTCCAGAGTGGCCACTAATTCCTGAGCCGACCACTCCAGTCCTGGTTACATTGTCCTGGTTAACATTTTAATCCCCTTCATGTGTCTTTATAAATTACTATGGTAATTAACATGTCTACTTCCGTATCGGAATTGTTATTGGGCTGCATAATATTACACAATAATTCATTTCAGTAAGATACTACGACGGACATTTTACTATTCAAAACCTAAAGATATTCAGGATTGTTTATTAAGTGTTAGTAAAATTACATGTCTGTGATTTACCTGTAGGTTAACAGGAAAACACCAACAGAGTCGCGGGTAATTGCAAATGTAAAAATAAATTTAATTATGGTAGTTTTAATTGCAAGTGTACATGTTTACATGTGTTGCTGTTATGTTGTTGTATACAATTGAAGTATTCATCCAAGCGCCATCTCAAAACCTACGTTTGATAAAACAGAGAGTTTTTTAAATTTACCAGAGAACTATAAAATGTTTATATTTTTTCTACCATGCTTAATAAATGTTATGGTCTATTCGCCTCATCATCTGTGAAAGCCTCTAACTAACTAATTTATAAATTTTTAAACGAAGGCTATTATAAAATATTGAAATATTTTGTACTTCATTATTTATATACTAGGCAAGAAATAAATAAATAAAGCATACATAATAAATTAACATTCCCTGAAGATATCTGAGGAAACATAAATAGTAAGCCGAGAGATGCAATTTATTCTCAATAGCATAGTGCGTACTTCCGATTTACATTTACTTAATGAGGACGGGATGGAAATGGAACTTATTAATGTAAAATAAAAAACTAAAATTCGAGGGGTTTTGAAATTTAGTAATATAATCAAAAATTTTAAGAATTTCACCTAGTTTATATTTGCAATAGTAAGATTTCCATAAAATTATGTCAGATAAATACTGTGTAAAATTATGTGAAGTATAGTACTATGTGACGTTTCAATTTGTTTTCAATCAAGTGACTCACATTGTATTGATTAATTTCATATATTTCACACTGGATTATGAGAAAAATTAAAATATTGTCACAACAGTGTAACTAAACCATAAACCAGTAAGAATGAAAATTTTTGGTTAAAACTAAGAAAAAATTCTGGATTTCCACAATGATGCTTAACACTACGTCAAATCCACACCAATTATCAGCAGTGAACTGTAGACTACAGAATACAGATGTCTCCACTCACAAAGAACAGTCACAGCCCAACCGTTAAGCGAACGGCAAGCTCTCGACTCTGCACTGAAATTTACATTTAGAATAGCATGCAAAGTTCTATCTCTTCTAGATAGTAATGTTCGTGGTTATCTGTGATATACGTATTTAAAATTCTCTTATTTTTAATCGTAATTCGCTACGCGTTATGTAAGAAAATTATCCAAGAAAACATATTACTTTTATTTGTATATTTGCCCGTTTGAACGATATTTTGTGAAGAAAAATGTACCTGTATGCTTAACATTTTGCAAGAACTTGTAACTTTTGAATAAAATCGAGTTCAATGGCGCATTTCAATCTGTGACGAATAGTTATACAAACACAACTTACCATGTATCCTTCAATAAAACAAGGCAGGAGTACGCCACGCCACAGGCATCATTTAGTTTGAATAGAAACTTTATATCTATAGCTCAATATTTTAACTATACCATGTAGACAGACAGAGAAACAGACGCATGGAAAGAAATGAATATTTCTTGCCCCTCAAGTGATCTATCATTGACACTCAAACAAGAGCTGCGTTTAATATTCGAGTTCCCTTATCACACCTTTTGGCGACTTAAACATCCAAAAGGAACTGCAGTACAAATTTACATATGTGTTATAGTTAAAATCTGTGTGTTTTTGAAATAAAATCTCTTTCAATACTTACCTTGGAGAAACAATGTAATATCCTACACTTTCAGGCAAGAGTATCTTATCCCAATATGCCTTGATTGGAGATTCCAATTTTTTTCCAACCGATTTCCAATGAACGTAATGGCCTCAGCAACTGCCTAATGATATTTCACTATTCAAGGAGACATAAATTGATTCCGTTGATATTCGAGAATTGAAATTAAATAGTCAGATATTTTGGAAAGATAAGATAGAATATAAAGTATTAAACATGTAGTAAAATGAGGTTAATTGAAACGATACCACTTTTCGACGTTGTTGTCACTTTAGGCGGTATGGTTATGGTATACTCCGTCGTGGCCTTCACAAGGTCAAATCAGTGTCCATATCTAAACAGGGGTTGTAGTTACCGATAACTTTGCAGCAGAAATTCACAACATTGGCATTGGCATGGGGGGAACGTTTACAAGAAAACCTACATCTGTCCAGAGCTAAACGAAAATACACAAAACTAACGGGTTCGGCAAAGGGCAAGGAGAGACAACGCTCTCACTTTTCTTAGTGATACCCCCCACAACTTTAAATTACGAACTCCGACGTTACTAGCTAAAAGATAGGGTCAGCGACCCACGCCCTAGGTGGTATCATGGACAACTCGAACCACACTAACCGCGGAATGTCCAGCAAACGCTACGCCGACCGGTGAGACCATCACGTGATGTCAATCGGCCAATGAAGAACAGTCAACTGATTTATCATCTAGGTCCCGAGCACAACTCAACTCGGTTCAGTAAAGAACAAGGAATGTTCTCTCCGCGTTGATCTCACCGTTTCTTTACCCATGCCACTATTACAGTCAGACGAACATTTCCAAGTTTAATTTTGTACTCTGTCTTAATTAAAAAACTTAAGCAAACTTATTACGTAATCCTATGTAAATAAAGTTGTAATTTGTGAAGATTGTAGACAAGTTTTTATGAAAAGAATTCTGAATTCTATAAATTGGTTAAGATATTTTGACAGCAATTGAATAATATAATGTCATAACCAGCTAAATAGAGAAGTTATAATTAAAGAAGCTAAAGATTGTGGCTCACAGTTAGTGCTGTCATATAACCACAGTTTATATTCGTTTATTATATATGTATTGTTTAGCACTTGGCTCTTAAAAAGCAAATTATATCCCTTATTTATCAAAAAGACTTTCTTGAACTTCATTTTGTTGGAATTGTATTGCATTGTTAAAATAAAACTTTAAAATATGACCTACTTATCAGGTGTCTTTTTTAAGATATTTATGCTTAAATATTTTAAGAATAGGCTATTTCGAAAACTTGTAAGAAATAATAATTTTTTTTGTCACTCGGATCTATGGGCTATCAAACTATCAACTAAAATGTAAATGTATAATAATATTTTGGAAATTTGTAATCATGTTATGTTAAATAAAAATTAATAACTTATTGTAAACAATTAACGATGAAAATTGCCCACAATACTTTAGTCTTTAAAGTTATCCGTTTATCACTAAGAAATTTAAAGTATGTTGTCATTTATATAATTTATAATTTTAGTTCCTGAGTGGTTTTATGTTTGTCTATTAATAATTATTTCTTTTTATAATATTACCCCAATAATTATTATCCTTTAAAATATACACGTAACCAATAACACAAAAAAAGCATTCGGCGTATTATTTTTAAAGTTCTAAAACATGTGTTACTATACCTTATCAAACAGTTCCAAAATTTTGTTCACATTTTAGAACTGGTCGTCAAGGTATAGTACCATATGTTTTAGTTATTTACAACAGTTCCGGGGCTATATATAAAGAATTTGTTTGATATAAAGTTATACATTTCGGCCTGGAATCAACATTATATTATAAGACTGCAGTACGTTCAAGTGCTAATTATAAAAAATTCCAAAGGGAACAAACCTTACCCATTTCTTAAATTGGATGTCTGCTGAAAATCATTATTAGAAATTATCAGTAGTATTCACATTCTATTTCGGTTGGTTGGTCAAGCGTTATTTAAAAAATTGAAAGCTAGCTCTAGTTTTAAAAATTATGTTATGTCTATTGATAAGCTATGTTCATCTTGTTTTATTTGTAGCATTTGTATAATACTTTGTTCTTATTTACTGTATGTAGCTTATGTTATTGACTATTTTCTATAAGATATAATCATTTTTCCGTTATCGTTATTAATTTTTATAAAAATTAAAATAATATCCAAGACTTTTTGATAATGATTTTTTGTTTTAAGAAGTAATGGATAAAAATGTTAACTAAATTCTGTTAATTTATGTCCAATCTATCACAGCTAAAACTGTAACTGCGTATCTTTATAATTGCTTTTATACACTAAATTATTCCACGGTATTATTACACCAAAAAACCAATAAATTAAGTGCATCTGAAAATATTTGCGCATAATATTTCAACATATACTTAAAAAACATTATTGTAAATTAGTTTTATTTTCTATAGTTTCATCCTTCTCAAGACCATTAAGAAATGAATGTCAATTAATGTAGGTTAGTTATCGTGGCAACACTGATCGTATGACGACTCTAACGGTTGGAATTTTAATATAATCCTAACTCCTTCAAATATTTAAAAGCTGTATACTTTGTAATATATCATCCATTGATGACACTAACGATTAAAATGAGGGTAAACAATTTGAACAACTCCTATAACAATGGAAGTAGGTGATTTTGTGTTGCTATTTTTTACTAACCACAAAAATTTAACTAATAAAAGTAACCTTCTAAATTTTCTCCTGATTTACAGTTTCTTTTTTAAAATATTTGAACCACCACTATTTTGTAACGGATAATGATTTTAAATTGAGGTTTGCGGCTTACTACTTTATTTGACTAGTGTTTTTTAAAAATATTGTGCATATCAAACTATGCTTACATTAAAAAGTTTCTACTGACTCCTCGTGGACTGTTCCCATAGAATTATAGAAGGACACATCTTAAAGAATACATTTTAAAGTACGTGTTTGTGTACAATAATCATGTTTCAAGCGTTGTACCTTCATCTGATATGGTTAAAATAAAATTAATCAATTCTTGAACTTGCCCACAAAATCAATATTTAAATTTTCGAGCGTCGCCACTTTGTTTGAGATTAACTTTTTGAGGTTTAATTTACGGCATGATGTCATACTAATTAAGCCCTTTAAAATGGTATCAGATCGACCTATGCTTACATTTAAGATGTAACACCGACTCCTCACGAGCCCTCCTCCTGAGATGGTGAAGAGCTACTGATTGCATTAAAATGTTTAATTTTGTGCCCTATGTCACTTTAAAAAGTTTTAATGTTTTCACGTTCACAAGTACAGAAGGCATAAGAGAGTTTCAAGACTTTTCAGTGCTTCTGTATAGATTATTATTGAAACACTGTAATATAATCTCTTTGTTTCAGGTTATAATTAATTAGTAAAATAACAGGATTTACTTTAAATTGGCTAATCGTTAGCAAAGCTTATCACTCAATAGAGAGAAAAATTTATTTCTGCCTGTCTTTCTGTGCGCACGATATCTCCAAAACGAAGTGGCCCAAAGACTTGAAGTTAACCATATTGAATATGTATTCGGTTACACATGGGATTCGATTATACGTTGGGTAAATGTTTTTTGCACTAGCCTATGAGGAACCAAGGTTGTATTGTGAAAAAATAAAAATAAATAAATTAGTAAAAACACTCATAAATATTTTTAAATTGTACATATTAATACATGTAGCCTATATATTTAAACATGTACAACATCGTTTAATAGTGACTTGGTGTTTAAAATTTTATAATTTAAACACTGATATAAAACCTAATGATATGAAAAATTTAAACATACCATGCTGCAAGATGTCCTGTGACACACGTCACCTTTAGATTAAAGCAGTTGTATGATACTTGGAAAACATGAAGGCAAGAATGAATTTTATTATAGTGCATCTCCAACCATACAATTTGGCTGAGAGTCGTTAAATATTGGGTAGGCTGACGCAATTTCTCTTTGTTTACTATTATATGTAAAATTTCTTTTCCGTATGATCGTTCCATCTGTCATTATTTGTTACAAACTTGACATTTTGCATTGCACCTCAGCGAAGTACGTGACACTTAATGTGGCGTATTCTTATCTTGTTTATAAATACGTTTACATTTATCGTGTGGCTTAGGCACAGTATTTTTTTACTAAAATAGCACAAATTTAGTTTGTAAGTTTTTTTACGCATAATTACCTTTTATATTAGGAAATGCCCATTAAGGTAGGAGTGAAACAGATTAGCTCTATAATAATGCCTTTATAGGTGAATTAGCTACGATTGTGAAAATATTATTCGTGCTACAGATTTAAGGAAATCCATATTTTAAAAAATGAGAGTGACATATGAGTTATTATTCCAAATACGGCTACCATTGTGTATAAAAGTCAAAATTCAAAACAGTGATGGCGTATATGTTATACTCACATTGTTCTAAAAAAGGCTGTATGAAATGTTGCCATTGTGTTCGGTATTGTTACGCATCACAATGGCACATATTCGTACTGTTTTAGTAATTCTAAATAAAATATAGGGTTACTTTAAAACGCTGATAAAGAGATACAACCTACGAAACTAAAACATAAATCTATACCTAATATGACACTTATATAAATGGTGGAGTGAAAACGACATAAAAATGTGTCATCACTCTATGGTGTCATTGACATGTATGTCGTTTAATATATGTAGTATTTTAAACTTTTCTATGAAATCATTTCCTGAGCATTATTACTGAAAACCTATAACATTTTTTATGTACTTTCAATGTTTTTTGATGAAATGATTGGTTTCAAGATTGCATCAAAATATTGCAATCTATTGAGCAACCCCATTGCATATATATTAATAAGCCTTTTGATTTAAATTCACTTAAATAAATGTATTAAATTAGAATTCAATGAATGGGGAACAAGGTGTAACGATTTACATAACTGTAACAACATATATTGCCATCGCGATATGAATCAGCAATAAATTATTTGATGTAAAATTATGGAATGAGGATCCGGTGGTTTATAACCCTGTACAATATTGGCACAAAATATACGGACCTATAAACCACGTATCTCAAGGCAGCAGGTTGTAAAACACTGCTCAACTATGGATTTATAAAGAATATACCTCATCAAATTTAAACATCCTTTACGGAAAACGATTTACAGAGGGCAGAGTGGTTTAACTTCCAAACATTTAATGTGCTCACATATACATTTTGTAATAATATTTTTGGGAGTTATTTCTTCAAGTTTATTGTGTTTTTGTCTCCAATTTTTCATGTTTAACATCAAACGACAAATTGAAACAAAATTAAATTGTAGTTATCCATACGCATTTTGTCTTTTTTAACCAGTCTGCCTAGCTTTCTGCACTAAGTGTACAGTTAATTCGTATTTAACACATATAATTTGGATAGAAATTTGAAAAAAATCGTTAGTAAAGAATTGTTTGCGCAATGCGAAAGGAGCCACGGGGGAGATAGATTATTAAGAAATAAGAACATGTTAAGGAGTTCGTTCTAGTATTAAATTTTTTATATTAATACATGTTACGCCAAAATAATATAGTTTTTTT
The DNA here is from genome assembly GCF_021130785.1 of Homalodisca vitripennis. Classification (NCBI taxonomy): domain Eukaryota; kingdom Metazoa; phylum Arthropoda; class Insecta; order Hemiptera; family Cicadellidae; genus Homalodisca; species Homalodisca vitripennis. The sequence continues at coordinate 24,750 of NW_025777652.1, read as the reverse complement.
AAATAATGAAAACTATTCGAAGGAATAATTTTTACATCTCATTCAGTTAAGTGCAAAATGTAAGAGAGGTGCTGAAGCTTTAAGCAGATCTTGGAGCACTTTATCTAATCTACATAACTGTAATAAATACCGGTGTTTCTTGTAAATAGGTTTTATGTTATTGATTTCCAATATTCTATTCCCATGTATTATACTATCAAATTGTTTTTAAAAACATAAGTTAACGTAAATACTACCTGTTTCGTGTTCACATTGGGAAATAACTATATTTATAAATTATATTACGACGAAATTTTAAAACAAATGTAAGTATTCTTTCGTCTTTCAATGTAAAGAACCCATTCAGCTAAAAAACCTCTTAATGTGATAATTTAATGAAGGCCCGCTGTTTGATACTGGACGATTTAGCTCTATTTCATCACAGCGGGAGTTTCTTTAATGAAATTTCTCCTCTTTCTTGCATCTCTTTTTAACATAGCTTTTTGCGTACTCTAAACGGAAATACTTGTTGCTATTTGAATGGAACACTTAAAAAATCAACAAGCATATAGTATAAACTGTCTGTAGGGATAGGTGGATAAATGGAGGCTCTCCATTGCGAGTGCTAAATATTTGAGTATTTAATTGTGTGAGCAATGTTTCAAAACCGAGTGATCCAAAAAACGTAGACAATTTTGACATTGGCAGCGTGCATTTAAACATAAAAAACATTCTGTTCTTATTACTAGATACTCTAGTTTCAAGAAATCAAGCAACTAAGTGAAAAAATAAAAAAAAGATGTTCATAATATCTAAACACAATATTAAGCTTGATAATCGCCCTTTCTTCTGCAATAGTCTTGTCATATAAAGTGGTCAGATCTCCGTCACAAAATCATATTAATGTAGATATTGGTATTAAAAAATTGAATATTAATTATTCCGATTTTCCCCCTCTAATTTCTAAGAGTTTTTTTAAAGTATGGTTAGCCCTAAAATTTTCCGTAATTATATGGCTGTAAAGAATCGTTACGATAAATTACAACAAATGAAAATAAGCAAAGACTTATTATATTTGTAAGTTAAATGAAATTAATATATAGCAATAATTAAATAACAAAAACTGAATGTATTTCTAAAGTGAATACAAGTAATCCATAATAAATTTTAAATAGCGAAAGGAAAGTGAGTTATTAACTTAAAAGAAACTAGCCGCGAGCAGCTAGCAAGTTTACTTTGACCATGTATTACTGTGAAAAATAAACATTCCCTTCAGTTGAGATGGATTTACTTAGAGAATCTCTATGCTGCTTGCACAAACAATATTAACAAGATCACTCGTGTTCCAAAGAACGTATGTGCATGAGGAGCCTTTTAATGGAGAACAATTGAATTAATATTTGTCTCAACGATATGTTATACATTTATGTATCTTTATGTTCCTGTTTCTTTACAATTAATTATTGTTAGCAATAACATTACTACTGTTTTTAACGAGTAAGGAATTATTTTGGGGGCTATGAACGGTTTATTATTTCATAACACTGACTGACGAATATTTAGTGTTTTTCATAAATTTGGTTACTAATGAATACGCAGGGTAAAAAACTTTTTGAAATATATTTTACGATTAAGTTTAGATATAAATCACGCATGAAACTTTTTATACCACGTTAATTCTCACATAAAAGGCTTCGGAGAGGTTTGCAAGCAACATTTCCAGTTATATAACTAATGTAATTGTGATGTTCATTGAGATGTTCGGTTGGGAGGAAATCATACATCAAAAACATATTCCAACTCCCGGACAAACAAAAGAGCAATTGCAATAACCTACAAATTTCAATTACGCTCAGCCAAAACCTAATGAATGGACATTTATCATCGTAGTGTAATGCAAAATTTATAATTTATGTATAAAGAACAAATATTTCTCAATACGCCTTTCCGGTAGTTGGGCTATTAGTATAACCATGTCAGATGTTAAAATTCAACATGACACATGTAGATGTAGATTGCGTAAATTATTAAAAATTGATAATAATTAAATGTTTAATATTTTAAAATTTATATCTCGTATTGTCTTGCAATCAATATAAAAACGAGACAAAAATGAAGAGAAAAATTGCTAATAGTATTTTATTTGTTTAATTTTTACAATAAATTCGTTTTGTCGTGTTATATGAATCGTGATAATGTATTTAAGTGGTTATAATAAGTAGTGGCGGTGTGATAAACAATGTAGAGTGATTTATGTTTGGCTTAATTTTATCAGTTTATCGGTTCAGTATCAGAACGTATTTGTAAGTGTAAAAATGATCACACAGAAAAGAATAAATTACAAGTATTCATGGGAGAGTTCTGGCTTGCTCTACTCACCTATTCCTAAATTTAAGTCTTTTAAAGTTCTAATGTAGGTTCAGTGATATAGTCCTACATTGTGATATACAAGTCCTAATCTAAATACATAAAAGATTTGAGTTAGATATTGTTGAAATGAAAGATCCGATTTTATCGGGAAATATAAAAAAAAACTTTATACTAACTAATTTTTTGATAATAGTCTTTAATTAAGAGACAAAATCCTACCCACGTAGTATAAGTACACTAATAAGTTTGGGTCTTAGATACGTTTCTTTGTGGTTTAAACTCACGATTCTCAGTACATGTTAATTGTGTAGGCAATACAGCCCTAGCTTTGTTAGTTGATTTAAAGAATACTCTATTTATTCTCATCCAATAATGCTATCTTCAAGTTTCTAAATTATGAGGAGTGAGTTATTATTATGTGAGGGAGTGCATTATCAGTTTGTCAATGAGAGCCTCTAGAGCTTTATTTGTGATATAAAAATGTAAACATCAATTTAGCGTTTGTGATTGTAATCAAGTTATACTTGGACCAACATAACAAGCACAATGTATAAGGATGTAATAATTTGCCGTGTTTAAACTAAACAGATACTTACTTGATGTTCAAAGCGTGTTGTTTAAATTTGTTTGGGTAGATCTACTCGTTGTTGATCTTGTTTACCTGAGGCCGGACAATTTGCCTAGTACACGAGTGGGCCGGCTCTCTCCACAGTGGCCACTAATACCCGGGCCGACCACTCCAGTCCTGGTTACACTGTCCTAGTTAACATTCTAATCTCCTTCAGTGCTCTCATAAATCACTGAGCTATTTTACTATGAGTACTTATTACTTATGTTTACGGAGTTGTGTGAGAATGTCCACAAAAGCTAACCTACTGAAAATATAAAATGTAATTTGAATATTTTCCAAACAAAATACTTGCACATTATTAATTATAATAAAGAAGTGAGTTACAAATATAATTTAAAGTAAACCTTAATCAGAACATACGATTAAAAACTCTAGGGAAGTAAATCTTAAAGTTCCAATATTAAAACTAAACACTTCCTGAAAAACACATAAGACCAAAAAGTAATTGTAATATTTATACACTTTTTTGTTATATTTTTAGATCTTTATTTGTAATAGAAATGGAATAATTTATCAAAGTTGTGTCTTCACAATTTTTACTGTAAATTCGAGAACAGAATAAAAATAGATTGGATTGGATGCATTTTTACACTTGTAACAAAATATAAAACAATTGTTAAAACATGAATAGTAAAAGTTCTAATGCTCATGTTCTACTACTTCATCTCATAGAAGGTTCGGTCTGATCTCATTGTATGGACATCCGAACAGAGGCCCATTAATAGTTTAGAGAATCTGTCCGGGTATGTCTCTTCTAGTTTGGTTAGATCATCTTATCCACTTTGCCTGGCCTTGGACTTGTGACTCTGACCCTTTATGGTCCCATCTTTCCTCCCAAAAGGAGTCCTCTGGCTTACTCAGCCACACTTGGAGCACAGTAAAAATTGTAGGATCTCTCAAATGCTGCTTTAAAGATACGCTCCAGAAAATAAATTTTAGAAGTTTTTCGAAGTCAATGATATTTGGGGACTTGTAAAAATAACTTATAGTTGCACCATGAAATCCTGCTAAGAATTTATTTTGGCCATTTTGCCTTAATGCCATAAAACCACGTAATTATTAATTTTTTATCAAAGTTGAGATCGAATATGGTGGTTTCAAGATTTTCCGTCAGTTCAAGTAAGATCGCACATTTTAATTAAGTGACAATAATGCACTAAGATGTACATATAGATTATTTAGACGTGAAACGGTTTGTGCATAGAGTGGTGAGGGGTTTGAGGGGAAGCATAGTCTGGGTGGGAAAGAGGAGCCGATGGCAGGTGCAAACAGTAGATTAAAGGCAATACTGCAGATATTAGTCTGATCCGCGTCTAAGGCTTTCATTGTACTTCGTTAACATAACACTCCAGGGTACTGTTTCTACATTGTTATATTTATACAGGTTATATATTATTTCATAAGTTTTTCACAGTTTTCAAAACCGAAGCACTAGCAGTGTCAATTTTAAGCAGTGATATTTATGTTTTTAGCCACGATAGTACGCACTTTACACGATAGTCAAAGTCAAAGTCAAAGTCAAAATATCTTTATTACATTATCTTCAAGATAAGTACAGTGTCATAAAGTTTATCTTAAGAGCTAATGCTGTGGTAACATTTTACATTTAGTTACAAATTAGAAGTTCTGTCAAAGAATTCGTTTACAGAATAGAAGGGCCGGTCTTGGAGCCAGATCTTTAGGCGCTGTCCAAAGAGTAGCTTGTCAGTTTTTCTTCATTTCTTCTGGCAAGGCGTTCCACATCTTTGCCCCAGAGTAGCTTGTTTTCTTCTCTGTAGAGCTGAGATGGTGTATAGGTAGGCAGTAGTTGTGAGCATGCCTGGTGTTGTGTTGGTGGGTTTGTGATCCATTGCTTGCTAGTTCGGGCATCTTGATATATACGTGTTTTATTGCCTCTAGGATGTACAAATTGTGTACTGTGAGGATCTTTAGCTCCTGGAAGGCTTTTCTACAAGATTCTCTGGATTGTAAGTTGCTCAGAATTCTGATTGCTCTTTTTTGGAGGACAAGGACACGTTGGAGATTTCTTGCTTGCTGTAGTACCACCCCCAGACAGCAATTCCGTATTGTAGATGTGATTCGAAAAGGGCATGGTAGGCTATTTTAGCTGTTGTCATGTCACATAAAATTTTTATTCGTCTTATCACAAACAGCCCTGTGCTTAATTTGCTGCAAAGAGAGTCTATGTGTTCTGTCCATGATAGTTTGTCATCCAGAGTAACACCAAGATACTTGGTAGCTGTAGCTTCTTCCAGCTCAGGCAGTCTTCCAGTGTGCTCTTTTCGTCTCCCCAGGACTAGTTGCTTGGTTTTGTTTTCATTCACAACAAGGTCATTGTTGTGACAGTATTGAACTGCCATGTTTAGTCCAATATAACTGTCCACTTCCAGTTGTTCTGCCTTTGGTCTGCCAAGGAGTAGTACAGTGTCATCAGCGTAACATTAGAGACTTGCAGTAACCTTGCATATGCTTAGGGAAGTCATTCGTGTAAAGGATAAACAGAACAGGCCCCAACACTGATCCTTGAGGGACTCCTCTTGTGATTGGCTTCAGTTTGGATCTAATTGATTTTGATTTGCCATTTGCTGAATGTGTTATTTCCACCAGTTGGCTTCTGTTGGTTAGATAGCTGGAGAACCATGATTTTGCACTTCCCTGTATTCCAAGAGCTGTTAATTTCCTTATGAGATAGTCATGATCCAGGCAGTCGAAGGCTTTGCTGTAGTCTAAGAGGATGGCAGTCGATGTGTTTCCCTCTTCTTCTTGGTCAAGTAGGAATTCCACTAAGCTGATCAGTGCTGTGTTAGTCGATTTCCCAGCCAGAAAGCCATGTTGATGTGGTGTCAAAAGCTGATGGAGTGTCAGGTGGTCAAAGAGTCTAGTCAAGACAATTTTCTCAATTATTTTAGAAAAAGTGGTATCAATGAGATGGGGCGATAGTTAGCTGCTTGTGTGGGAGAGTCCTTTTTGAATTTAGGGTATACTTTAGCAATTTTTAGTGCCGAAGGGAAGATACCAGAGTTAAAAGACTTATTGGTGATGTCTACCAGAGGGTCCACCAGTTCATTCTCACATATCTTTAGCAATCTAGAGGATATATCATCGTACCCTGCTGAGGATTTAGGCTGCAGTGATTTGATTATTTTGGAAACTTCTTGCCTGCAAGTTTGTGTCAGTATAAGATTTGGAAGGTCTGTTGAGGGGGCTGGTAAAGATTGTTGTTTGTCTATGTTTCCATTTTTCATAATTGTTTCTTCTGCTGTTGTGGTGAAAAAATTATTCAGATAGTCCTGCTATTTCTGATGGGTCTGATTTATCCATGTCCATTGATGTCGATTTTGGTCAGCTGATTTATTTCTGTTTTAAGTTTTCCTTTCTGAGTTGATTATATGCCAAAATGGTTTTTGATTTTGTTATCAGCCTCAGCAATTTTAGTTATATTGGTGTCTTGCCTTATTTTTCGGAGCTGTAAGTCATATTCCTTTTTTAAAAGGAATGCTCTCCTCTTATGTTCCTCACTACCGCTTGTGTGGTATAAGTTTTGTGCTCTTAAAAACTGTTGTTTTAATTCTGCTGCAGTTGGATCATTGACTGGATGTTTTTTTGTATCTTTGTTGCCTCGTAGTAATTAGTGGACATGTATAGTTTAGTGCCTGTTGAATGGTAGTGTTAAATTTATCATATGCATCATTTGGATTTGTTGTGTGTTATAGACATCATCCCAGTTTTCTTGTTTCAATGTGTTTTTTTAAATTGAATAAATTTCTATTGGTCATATGTCTTTTTGTCATTAAAGTGGATGGTGAGTCCATTTTGATAGCAATTCTGCATATTTGTCCTGTATGGTCAGATATACAGGTGTCTATTACTTGAACATTCAGTTCCTCTGCCATTAAGTTGGTACAGACACAGTCAATTGATGTTTGAGATGTTGGTGTTTTTCGGGTTGGGGGGAGCTCAGCTCTATACATGTTGTGGCTACTAAGAATGTCTCTTAGCTTGTGGTGGTCAGTATTTTTAGCAAGGCAGTCAATATTTATATCACCGATAAGTAATGTAGAGCTTCTCTCAGCATTGATTTTTTTCAAGGACGTCATTGATCACTTCTAGTTCTGTATCCAGGTCTCTGTGCGTTCTGTAAATTCCAATAATGTAGATAATTGTTTTCTTGATAGTTACCTTTACGGCGGCCATTTCACAGGTCATCTCAATGCAGAATTCTTTTAAGTCATCTAAATCTATGTTATGTCCTACCAGGGAGTTTCGTATGAATATGGCTACACCTCCTTTTATGTGGTTGTCACGGCAGAATGCAGTTTTCAAAGAGTAGTTGGTGAGTCTGGTGTTGTCAAGGCTTTCCTTTTTTTGTCCGTGCTCTGTTATGATTACCACATGAGGTTTTAGGGTTTCTAGCTCTGCATTAAGTTTTTCAATTTTGTTTGATATCCTATCTGTGTTTTGGTGAAAGATTTTTAATGGTTTTCTTTGCTGTTGCTCCCTCTTATTTGAATATTTGTGTTCCAGATGATCCTTGTTTTGAACTTGTTTTCTTTTCTTTCTCGCAGATCTAAAAAAATTGCTACTGTTGGTGTTAACCGCTGTGCTAGTTTCCCTAGTCACTGGTGGTTGAGACAGTTTTTCTGGCGGGGTTTGGCTGGCTCCCCCTGTAAGGTCTGACTGCAGCTTAGTTGTCGTGTAGCTGGTTTCCCTTGTCACTGGTGGTTGAGACAGTTTTTCTGGCAGGGTTTGGCTGACTCCCCCCGTAAGGCCTGACTGCAGCTCAGTTGTCGTGTAGCTGGTTTCCCTTGTCACTGGTGGTTGAGACGGTTTTTCTTGCGGGGTTTGGCTGATTCCCCCTGTAAAGCCTGATGGTAGTGTCAGATTAGTTTCTCCTATCCTTAGTTTACTCTTTGCCATCTGTAGAGAGACGCTGAATACGTTCCTTCTGTGAAAGCTCGGAATTGATTTGTTTCCTTTAGAGTTTAATTCGTTTGGTTTTAAGTTGCCCTTTTTGGTTGGGGTACCATGTTTGCTTTTGGAATTTACAGCTTGGGATTGATTTTAGGAGTAGATTTAGGTTACATTCCATGATATTTTTGTTTCTTTTTTATGTTTTCCAGTTCAAGCAGGAGCACTGGCGATGTGAAGTGGGAGTTTGTATTTGTGATAGGGTTAGAGATTTCTAAAATATTAAATGAGGTTGATGTGGCTGAGATTGGTATTTTATTGTCCGTTTGTGTCTCTCTTTCACTATAAGTTTGTAGATTTGCTGGCTGACTTTTACTTTCTTGTAAGTGGTTTACCTGTTTAGTCAAGGCCAGATTTGTTTTTTTCCAGACTATGTATTTTATCTAAATGTTTAATGATCAATTGGTTTTGATTTGTGTCATGTTCTTCAAAAATTTGTTGTAGTTCAAATTTGGCTTGTTTTACTTTTATCCAGTTGACGTAAGGTATCTTCTAATTTTTCTTGAAGTCTCTCTATTTGATTTAAGTGTTTTTCTTCATCAGTCAGCATTGCCTCATTTTTGGATTCCAGGCTTGTTATTGTGGTTTTTAAAATGATTGTTTCCTGTTTACTGATCGATAGTGCGTTTACTCCTGATAAAATTTGTTGTTTATTTTGTTCGATTCTCTGTTTTTGTTATGAAACATATAGACAAAAGTAATATACTTTATTGTAACAATTTGTTTTTAATATTTTCAAAACTACTCGTAACTCGTAAACACTTTTTCTGATATATTTAAAAAAGTTAATTCCTTTTAAATATCCTTCAACTTTTGTTATTTGACATAATAAAATTAAAAGTTTCAGAAAAATATTCGTTTGAAGAATTACAAAAATTGACCAATTGCATGCAAAGTTCATTGTTTCAATAATTAATGATAAAAACAGCACATAGAATAAAACGGTAACATAGGTTTTAATAAAACTTTCTTTATAAATTACAATAATTTCAGCTTATATTTCATCAAGTTTATATTTAATTTAGTTACTTGTTAATGGAGGAGGAAACTTGTTAAATAAGTGCCGGGACCAAATCTGGTAAATTTTCACATTTACGTTGTTATATTTGTTCTCGTAACTTTTAAATACATTTTAACTTTTTCTAAACTGGGCCATCCACGTGTTTCTTATTGTTTAGAAAATTTTGTAACTACACCTAGTAGTGATACTTAATAACTTCATAAAGTAATTCATCTTAGGTATTAGGCCCTAAACCGTTATCCCCTTATCTAATAATCTAAATGTGTCAAAAGGGTGTAATGCAATATCGTTGATTTCAATTATTAGAGAACGAAAATATACTTATCTTTTATTTTCATAATTTTCGTAATTATTAAAATTTTCATTTAAACAAATTATTCCTTTATATACTGTAAAATATTTATTAGATAATTTTCTTTGACAATTTTCACTTTTATGATTATTGTAAATTATCTTGAAAATAAATTTGAATATATCAAATAGCTCTATGTATTCAAAATTATATAAATATCAAATTTAGACAGTAAGGAAAAATGGCCCGAGTAGCTGACTCACGAACATGACTGCCCATTGCAGATATCATTTGGGCCAAATAACATAGTTGAGATAAAAAATAGAAATTTGTTATTCGGGATTCTTAAACAACTTTTTCAGGGAAAAAAATAACACGCTCAAACAAACAAAACAAAATATTTGTAGTTTTTACAATTACTTATTATAAAAATTTAAAGTAAATTATACTTTCTACAATGCTACCTATCATCATGATAATTTCATTCTATGCACAAGTACAAAATTTAAGAATTGTATAGCGTCTGCAGCTATATCCCTTACAGTGTTTTAAATTATATCAATCTGAGCAACAGTTGGTTCAGTGTTATAAATCAACAAAGATGTGCTGTTTTGCTACTGTAATAGCCGTTTCATAAGAATGCCTGAACTATTTATTTCTTATATCTTTGTTAAATAATATAAAATATTCAGGAAGTCAGTGTTTAAAATTTTACGGATCTTAAATTTATAACTAGCCGAATATGTGTAATGCTTTTACGTTGTATAATTGAAGTTAAGTACAGTATATATGTTCTTATCTTACACTCTGTGTAGTACATGTGTGATGAAAAACGTTATCAACATTTTAGTTACACCATGTTTGCTTCAGTGCTGTGCCAGTTTGGGGGAAGGGCTCAAGGGTTGGCTGGCTGGGATTATTAAATACAAAAGTACTCCAAAAATGCCTTTTAAAAGTATTTCACTGTTTTGTGATAGATTAGCCGAGTTTCCCTTCCAAACTTTGAACTAAAGCTTATGGTCCGATGAAACTTAAATACAAAAGTTTAACTGAATACATAGGTAACACTCACTGAGTTGAATTTAAACATTTTAAACGCTTTAGAAAGCCATGGGGACACGTGTTTGACCCAGTTAACATATAAATAACCAGCTAGGAACAAATAAAGGCAAGAAGCCAGAGCAATTCACAAGAATGGATAATATTTATAATTTTATTTAAAGTAGTGGCAGTAACTATACAGCGTACAACAAATAATAGAATTTTGGAGGAATTTATCAGTATTGTTGTTGTCAAAATTACCATAACATTAATAATGAGGCAAAAAAACTGTAAGACAGTATAACTGTTTCAATATATTTTATATTAAATAATTAAAATATAATATTAGAGAACGGCATAAAATCACAAGCATTTAAGTATAACACTATATTTTATTAATTTTTATACATTTTATTAATGAACGTTTAATATTAAAGTAAATATATCATAACAGTTTTGTACTCAATATAAAATATGGTTTGATGGGACAGGAAAATATATTTAGACACTCTACAAAAAGCTACATTTTACTAAAATGTTTAAAGTCAGTTTTTTTGTTATAAAATAGAAAGTTTCACCCATTAAAAGTTCAGCTGAAGGTATAAACGTATTGGGACAGTTTTGTAATTAAGATATTTTAAAATTTCTATACTTATATTTTATATAATATACGTTAAAATGATAGAAGTACGGCACAAACCATGTGTTACGTAAAACGCTGCATGCCATAATTTCCATTTCATAGATAATTTTATTTTTATACAAGTATTGAGTAGTCAAAAGTTAAAAATGTAGTATAATTGTACTCAGTTTGTTTCTAACTTTATGTTTTTGATTATCTCGTTGCCATCATGGTTATCTAAAATACCAATGTAAAAAATGTTTACTAATGTTAAGCCAAATCCCGTTGAATTACATGTACCTTTATCGGAATGGATAATAATTATATAAATAAAGCTTCTAGGTCTAGGTGTTTGATTGTTATCGAGATATCGTTGAAACAGACAGGCATATAATAATAATGACATTTATAAGCCCCTTGAATTATAGGCTGTCTCTCACGCTCAGTCAATAAGAGAGATGTGTAGTAAAAACCCCTTTTAATGGGGCACTTATGGAATCACGTACCAGTAGCATAAGTCTATTGTATTAGTCTATTGAATATAATACACACCGATAACTAGAGTAGAATCTTTATTAAATCCATTAAAGTTATTGCGGTAATTGTAATTCCGATCTCAGAGACTTAGCGCATTCAAGGGTAATGTTTCGCCAGACTTGGTTATTGACTGACCTACCACTTCAGTTATTGTCTCTTGAGAACAGACTATACAGAATCTACAAATTTTCTTTAAGAAGTTGAAACTATATAAATAAGGCGACATAAAGTACGGCATTTGACTTATAAAATGTTTTAACTAACACCAATTTATAATAAAATATATTAAAAACTATATTAAATGGATTAGCTATTGTGAGTTTTAACCTCAAATTAATTTGAAATCTCCTGTTTTTTAAAGTTTGGTTTACTTATTTTCTTTTTTAGATTTTAAGTATAAAAATATAATTTGATTCTCTTCGCAAATTGTAATAATTTTGAAACACATTTTGTACAAACCAGTTGATCTTGTATTACAACACGTGGAGTAAGGACTGTGAAATACGGACAAATCTTGTGGAAACCTTTCTGAAGCAAGTACAAAATTTTCCGCTATGCTCTCGGCGACCGATTACATGCTCAGTAAACTTTGGAGTTTATCACATTTTGAGCTACACATAGACAAACTAGTCTATTTATAGTTTTGTTTTCTCGTCCTTTAATAAAATCTATTGTTACAACATTTCTTTCTTATGTAGTATAAACACAACGAAATTAAATAATGTCATATCATTAAAAGTAATGCGTTTTTATAGAACAGTAATATAAGAATGCTATACCTCCCACGCAGTATCGAGTAGAATATTTTTTTGAACCAGAAAATTCAATTAGAGAAATTAATAGCTTTGTGTTTTGGTCAAATAAATCGCAAATATATATATGTATATATATATATATATATTATATATATATATATATATATATATATATAATAATTAATATATATAATTTTTTTTCAATAAACATTGAATCACAAAAAGTACTTTGCTCCGCCGGGACTCGAAACCCGGATCTCTCACTTGCCGGGTGAATGTGCTACCATTACACCACAGAGCCCTAACTTTTTACGATTCAATTATTTTGTATTTGGCCGTATCTGTCACATATGTGTTTAAATAACCAAACTAACATATGATCGGAAGACCAAATACCTATCAAATGACTTTTATTTTACATTTAATTAAATTTGTATAAACGGCAATAGCCGAATTTAATTTTTTTTCAATAAACATTGAATCACAAAAAGTAATGTAATGGTAGCACATTCACCCGGCAAGTGAGAGATCCGGGTTTCGAGTCCCGGCGGAGCAAGTACTTTTTGTGATTCAATGTTTAAAAATTAAATTCGGCTATTGCCGTTTATACAAATTTAATTAAATGTATATATATATTCTAATCAAATGAATTGTAACTTAAATTTTATTATAACTTCAACAGCTTCAGTAGTACAGTTTAGAAAAGAAAAATTGATTTTACAAGATATTTTCTAAATTAAAAGTTCTAGATAAATATTTTAAATTACAGGACTAAGACTGATATGGAAACTAAGGTATACAGAAGTCGAAGTAGAGTATATTGATGATAATTAAAACTGAAATTAACTTACTAAACAGATTTCCAATATGTTAGTGCATACTCCAATAATCTATTATTTCTATGAGTTTATTTATGAATAGTTAAAGAGAACCTGTTTGAAAATAAAGTACATGAGTAAGAACTAGCAAATTGAAAAAAATTAAGTACGAAGACATTTATTTAAACATTTATTTAAACATGAGAGAAGGTAATACGCCCTAACCAAAACAGAGACTATTTTTGGAAATAGATACGAAGAAAATAAGCATGCGTAAATTCAGTCATTATAAGAAGCTTATAACTAATACCCGTGCTGTTAAATACTTGAAAATCCGTGGAACGCATTGTAGCCCTATACTTCCGTTGCCCAATCAATATATGAATATATTGTAAAATTACTTTAGTATGCCTAATCGATTTATTCGACAACGCAATAAATGAAGTATTTAATTTGTAAGATACTTTTAGGGTTCCTGATATATTAAATTGACCAACAACCATTTTATTTTAATAAAAATAACAACAACAAAATCCTATGTTGTGCATTTTTCTGAGCTCACTTTATAATATCCTCAGTAGTGAATTAAACCTTATAAAAAAAGGAATATCAGTTCTATATCTATAAAGTTTATCATTATTATGTAATTTAAAAATAAAAGGTTAAAAATTTTAAAGAAAGCATCTATTTACTAATTAATGCACACAATGCTATTTTGTTAACCGTCCTTATAAAATTTACATAATGATTTTCACTCATTAAAGTTTGTGTTCAGTGAAAATGTACAATTATTAAAATTCTAAAAACCAAAAAATACATATTTGCTAATCAAGCCTTATTTCTATGAATTTTTCGGGGTTAATTTTATCAATCCATTTAGATACAAGACGAGTACGCATTAATTCGGAGAATTTATATTTAACTTTCCTCAGACAATAAGCTTAAATATTTTAAAAGATGACCTACTACAATATTATACTTTACATGACGAAGTATAAGACATTTTTAAAAGTATCAGGACAGAAACAGAGAAATACAGCAATTGCCATGACAATCGTTAGATTCAGTCTGTTACAGCACCGAGTAAGCTGAACAAACAGTTTACGTACATACTTAAGTGTCGCCTTATCGGCCTATGCCATTGTTCAGGGATTTTAATGGACCAAAAAACATTTACGCAAGATAAAATAACTGTCTTTATGAGACATTTAAACATCCTGTACAGTGTTTAAGTATTGTCTTATGGAAAGTAGTTCCCAAGATATATCTTTAGTAACAGCAAAATAATTACAACATCATTTGCAAAATTTATTCTTGTAATAGGACTATCTCAACAATAGTTTAACATGTTTCCTGTAGACTATTTTGTTATTGAATTGTGTATGAATATCCCTCTTACACTACCAATAAAATGTGGTGGTGTAAAGCATTTCGTTTTCTATGTTTATTCATTCCTCCACCAAAACTTCCAATGCACAACAAGCCCCATTAAAGGCACAAATAGCTCATTGAAAAGAATCTGATGCTATTATACAAAGAGACGGAATAATTTATTTTCTGCTTATTTCTCTTGAAAGTAAAAATTTATATTTATAATATCTCTCCAAACCTCTATAAGACGACTCTAGGTGGACTCTTATCTCTCCATAATATATAATTTCCATAAATCTTAATCGCAATTTTATAAAATAATTTTAAATTCTTAATATAATATTTAAACATCGTATTAAAAACATAACCAAAGTCTTACAAAATTTAGTTAATACAAGTATTTTCTACTGATACTTCAAATAGTCCCGATTTGTTAAAATATCATACCAACCATAGATTAATATTAAAAGAGTATTTTTCATATTTTATATCTTTCAAAACTCTAGATGTTTGCTATATTTTGAAAACCTGGCAAGAACATCTTCATAGGTGGTTACTAGAATACATACTAGGTAGTTTCTGAAAATATTATACACAAATTAAGTAAATTGTATTTATTCTCAAAACACTAAAGTGAGACACTATAAAACATATTATTATATGGAATAACTCAAAAAACTGGTTCATGTCTATACGTGGTACTATGAACTGTCTGGATTTATTTTGGAAGTTTTGTTCGTCATGCCTAGACAAATAAATAGTGTTCATATACAATGGTTTCCGAAATGCCTAGTTTACCGTCCATATGTATGTATGTGGTTTTTAATTTTTTATTTCAGACTCCAGTAGAGATGAAAATTCAAATTCAGTACGAGTATTTTTTTGCCGTTTCAAATAGTAATATTACATTACATTATCACGTTCAAAAATGAAGGGACGTTTGAAGTTTTTAAAGCTTAATACCTTAAAAACTAGAAATATTATGCAATTTTGTAGATAATAATAAAAGTTGCTAAATCTAATAAAAAAATTTTGAGAACTAAATCATAAAAATCTGTGTGTAAAAAATGTACAAACAAGCTTTTACCGGTCAGAATGCATGGTTAATGATACCGTGGTATCAACCAATTACAAAATTTGCTTTAGGAATAGTAAAAGTAACCATTTATATATATCTATATATATATATATATATATGTATATATACATTTTTCAGTCCCTCTGACATATTTCTAACTAATAATATTAAAGAAAGTTTTAAATATTGAAAGTTTTAATATACACCTCTTTAGTATCAGTAAAATTTAGATTATGAAGCATAAGTAGTATCAATAAAATAGTGAATAAATTATTGAAACATATGGTTCTGTTGTCATAAAAACAATGTTTACACTGTCCCGAGTTAGCGGAAATAGACAGGAGGTCTCGGAAGCGCGCCCCTCCCAAACTCGGAGCAAAGCATAAAAAAAAACAACCACATGCCACTAGTGGGAAGAGAGACAAAATTTCCAATACAAGATATAATGAATTAGATGGCAAAAATTTTCATACAAAATACAATTAACTGCAGCACCACGGTGCAACGCGTAACTTACAAACTAGATAACAAAAATAGATAGAATTCCAAATTGACAATAACATAATAAATAGAAATTTGGTATATAAATAACATAATAAATAGAAATTTGGTATATAAATAACATAATTTCAGGTACGGCATGTAGGAAAAACTTTTAACTGGTAATTATTATGAACTGAGGGGAGGGAAAAGATTGTAGAATTTCTAGGCCCACTATTTTTTAAAAAGTAATTTGGTTTAAAGTTTGTAGCCGAAAATTTAAAAAAAAATATTTTGAAGCCGATTTTCGAAGGAGGCGGGGGCTTAGTTGCCTTCACGAATCCGAATTAAAGATGAAATCCTCCCCTTCAGATCATGTCACTAAACTAAATAAATAGATTACTAGTTAATATTAACACTGGCCCTCCTCCAGATATAATATCTGACAGCGCTCCATAAAACTCGATCCTCTCAAGTTTAGTAAAAGAAGAAGGAAAAAACATTTTAGCTCCAACCTTGTTCAAGAAGAATTGAAGCACAGACAGTTCAGTTGGAGGACGTTACAAGTAGCGCTGGCAGGGCGCGGGCATTCAATGTTGGTATACCAGTGTTGTTACCATTGGGCAGACTCGTCCGCACCAGTCTGTTGACGGCACTCACGGGGACCCTATTGAATCCCAACATAACCAGTAAATATTCAGAAAAGTTTTCACTATAACCCGAGAAATAATAAAAACTTAATTATGTTTGGCACAAAGTATATATAAAAGATTTAAATTTAACAATTAAAAAATAACCATCTGTAGCTAACAGTACCTTTTAAGTATCGAAAAACTGTTTCCCGAAAATAACTCAAGACACCAAGTATTATAAGATACACTACTTGGTGACAATATTAAACATTACATACAAAACAAATTTTTAAATATTTAAACATTTACTTATAGGCTTGAACAGCCATACTAAATTATTCAGCTTGGTAACATTTACTTCTAAAAATAATTCACTGTATTTTAATCATTCTATAATATTCATTGTAAGGTAGGCCTAATAATAATTATGCAATTTACAAATAATAACAGTACGTTATTTCCCAAATAACAATAATTAAATAATAATCCGTTCACGCTACTATAAGGCAGATAATTAATTAAAAAATAAAATAGAAAATCTTGAATGTTGCCATCCAATTTTTGCACGCAACACAAAACACGAGGTAACAAAATTTGCAAAGTCTGTACCGTCTCGCTTACACTAAATAAATACAAAGGTTGACTACTAAATAAACCATTTCCGTTCGCCGAACGGATCAAATAGAAAGCACGGCGCAAAATATAATATTTAACTGGCAAGTTAAATAAAGTAACAAATTTAGAACGTACGAAAAAGACAGGATAGAAACACTTAGCGACACGAAAACGTACACAAGGAACACAATTTATAAAATAATAAATACGCTACTTTTAACTAAACAACGAAAATATGTGTCTGGGTGGGAGAGAAAAACCGCCAACTATATTAAGTTAAGAGAGTAAAAGAGAAAAACAATTACCTGCCGAAAGTAAGAGAATTAGCCAGTCCCATTGGGCAATCCCAAGGACCGAGCAGCTCAACAGCCCAGAGAATCAACGTCGACCTCATGCCGAATCCGTGTCCGACCGACTTCCCGATCAGTAGACCCGCTGCCGATAATAACAGCTGGGTCAGTCAATCAGGTCCAAGGTCCCAACCACCTGACCGTCGACCAATCAGTCCATCCAGGCATAAAAATAAATCAATAACGAGTCACTCCCTCCGACTTGACAAAAGTGGCCGAGGTGGGAAAAATAATAGACAAAAATGTCCAATAACTGAGCCCCTGCTCAACACAAACCAGTTTGGATTACATTTAATATATTATATTTCAATTAATCTACTTCCACAACTTTAGAGACCATAGATGGCATTTTTTCACTAATTTTAGGAGACTGAGGTGTCATCGCTGAAGATAATTTCTCAAAAGGAATAGGCCTGCATGATTCAAATCCCAGGAACCCTTAAGGAATATTCCAGTGTACCGCTGTCAGTAACAGTTTTCGATTGAATTAGTTCGCGTTTAGGAAAGTAAAACAAAACAAAGTAGCACTATTCGCATTAATAACGGTAGGGAGTAAATCAAAATTACTTTTTAATAAGGTGTAACATTATCTAGGAAGTATATTAAATTGAAGATGGCAAATAAACTATTTATAAATCTTTAAACAAATTTAGAAATAAACAAAGGAGGAGAGCGAGTTAACGTTTAAAAAAATGTAAAGTGCTTTTTTCTGAACCATATTTACTTAAATGAGACTGAAACTGCGGGACATGGAACTTATCAATGGAACTATTTATTCAAATTGGGATGGTTATGATCGGATCTTGACGAATATAATAGATATGATAATTTTAGAAAAATTACTGAATATTTATATCAAGTTTATGCTTCAAATAGAAAGACTTTCTTGATAATCCATCTAAGATAAAATATTGTAGTAAAATTATGGAGGAATATATTTACTGTGTAACTTAGGGCGTTTTCAAATTTAGTTTTTCCGACTTCTAAAGTAATTTACACTGATATTATTATAATTTATAATCATGTCAATTGAACATATGTGTCTTGGATTACATTCATTGCATTATACACTGAAATACGGAGAAAAAAACTGTTCCACAAAACCGTGGTGACTAAATCATAAAAAAGTTAAACGTACGTGAGTATGATTCAACTTCTATGTAAATTAATATACGTTAAGGACTTCACAAATTACCAGTCAACAGGTCCACTCCAAATCGTCGAGCAGTGAACTGTAGACTACAGAAAGAATACAGATGTCTCGTTACTCACAATGGAACAGTGACAGTCAAACCTGTTTAAGCGGGCGGCAAGCTCTCGGCTCTGAAACTGGAATATTACATTTTAAGGAAATAGTCAATGCAAAGTTCTGTCTCTTCTAGCTTGCCCATTTCTGGGTAAAAAGACTGCCTACTTTCAGTGTTATCTTTGATATATGTATTACAATTTTAGGTTTTATGTTTAAACCGTAATTGGATCTAAGTGGTTATTTTAACAATATTTTTCTCCACTTCATGTGGAAAAAGTGTTTCACTCCTGGTTTTGTCTGTTTACACGCTGCCCAGCAACGATATTTCGAGAACCCAACCAATCTGATCCTACTATTAACTTGGAAGCTTACAATTTTTCACATGCCAGGAATATCAAAGTTCAATGGTTGCCATGTCATCCATGGGATTTGGCCTAAAACGTAATATCCTCGAGAATTTATTGAGCTCGACAATCACCTTAAAACAATAGTTATATATTTTAAAAATTGAGTTTAATGAGGTTTTTGTGGTTTTCTACTCTAAAATAATTCCACTGGTGTACATTTCCATGTGTTGACTTCAGAGACCAATTGTACTGCATTGAAAAAAACTTATATTCTTAATCAATTTTACAAATGGCCATTTCGAAACAAGGCAACTACCATAGACGGAAAAAAAAAATGGACAACATAATTAAAAACCTAATTTCAAAAAGGAAAAGTTATATAAATTTCCCAACATTTTTAAGAGAGTTCAAAATATTCCCTATTGGTAGGAAGAAAAGACCTCACTGAGTGTTTGAAATCTTTTACATTGTATATTGACAATATGAGTCATGATAAATTAATAAATGTAAAGAAACTTGTTTGTATATTTACAAAAAGTGACAAACCTTTAATTTATCACAGTTTATTTTTAGAATTAGAAACCCCTTATTAATACCCTTGTGTGACTATCAACTTGATGTAATATATTACCAGGAAGTAAAATATTCATAAGAGGCTATATTTCAATTCCGTAGATCTAACGTAATTTTGCATGACTTTAACCTTCCTGGCTCTCATGGAGTTCTCCATAAAAGCTGCGCAGATTGGAACGGCTAACCAGTTATTTGGTTGTTAACTGTTTATAATATAAGTTTGTTGGTTGCTAGTAATCCTTTCATTTTGGATCAGATCAGCAGTACTGATCCTGCCAGGCCCAGCAAATTGCGCCCATTTTTTACCAGATAACACCCCGCACCCTAACCCCAAAGCAAGCAAAGCCAGATGGTTGGGTTTTCGGATAATAGTGGCATGTTGCAACGTTCGCTGTTGCCATGATCGCCCTCTACTCCTTGGTATAATAATTAACCTCAATAATATTTTGTTTTAGTAGTTTTGGATTTAAAATATCCACCTTAGCTTTATTCAACAAAACCTCAATTCGTTGCCCAACCATGACAAATAGGATAGGGAGACACCTTCCATTTATTTTTTTGAAATTTTATATTAATTAAAATTATTTTTCTATATTACTATATAAAATAACGTATATAAATTTAGATTATGTGTGGAACCTGTCATTGGCCATGTGTAACATTGAAATATAAAAGGTGATTTGAGTTTATATATTTAAATTTATGTATTCTTTCATGTGCAATACATGTTCAACCATTTCTAGAGAGTGTCACTCCTAAATGGATTTATTTATACATCAACCTACATAAGGACATTAATTCTCAAGTTGCCTACCAGTAACAAAATAATGTGTAAAATTATCAGAAAGGAGCTACTTATTTCTCGTAGTGTAGTGTATGTAGTAGCCCAATGCGCAGTGTAAATACTGGTGGAAGGGGTCATCAGCTCGTGGTGGGGGGCTGCGAGGGAGGAGGGGTTTTGAGGGCCAGAAATGGGGTGTGCTGGACGAGGAATCTTATGGTCTTAATGTTGTTGCTTGAATTATAATTATACTACTTGTTGCTTATCTATGCTTGACCTAGTACGTGATGCTTACTTACTTCTTTGTGTATAAGTGTTTAATGTTACGGTGGATTATCGCAATATAACCAGATCAAGCAACGCCGCAGCGTGGCTGCTGCTGTGGACAGAGCATGGAGCCATGGTGCTGAGCGATCCTGTCCTTGCAAGCTGGGCC
Organism: Homalodisca vitripennis; assembly: GCF_021130785.1. Taxonomy (NCBI): domain Eukaryota; kingdom Metazoa; phylum Arthropoda; class Insecta; order Hemiptera; family Cicadellidae; genus Homalodisca; species Homalodisca vitripennis. The sequence continues at coordinate 3,804 of NW_025777652.1, read as the reverse complement.
CGCCATGCCCGGGCCATTGGTGGTGGTTCGGAAAGTCAACCTTTAGAGGCGTTGGTCCCCAGGTTAAGTGTGTAGAGAGGGCTTCTTGAGCCCTAACTTTCGCCTGGTTAAAATAAGACATGCTTTACTTTTTACTTTTTATTTCAATCTACTATATTTGGTTTCTTGACTTATGTATACAATTTAGAAATATCCTAAATAATTAGGAATATGAAAAGAATGGATTTTGGTTATGGAGATACCGTTTACGATAATATTTTTAGAGGCTTTCGATTAAAGAAGGACCCCACTTCACACTAGGCAGTGAAGACGCGAACACACACTGATTTTAACAAGAGTTCCACTAGGTTACACATAATGTAGTTTATGGTACAGGTGCATTATTCAAATAAAGTGCAGAAAATAAAACAGTTACCACTTGTTTTCCATGAGAGGGTACCTAACCGTAGTCTGCTGTTGTTGAGGCGCCAGGTTGTGGGATCAGTAAGTGTGGGAAATAGGGCTGCTTGTCTTGTAGGCAGCCGGCTAGTGAAGAGACGGAAGATGTCCTTTCACGGATTCACTCGCGCCACAATACGACCCGACCGCAAACGAATATGTTTCATAACACTGTGGCCAGTCCTGTAGAGCACGGTAGACGCGGGTGGTCCGAGGAGCAGAGACGTTCTGAGCTAGAGATTGCCAATTCCAGAAGCACTGAACTTTTAATGTTAATATAAAGTTGTAGACAACAAATAGAGAATGAAAACCAGGATATTTTAAGTGAACGAGAGTTAACATATGGGGGAGAGAGTAAGATATGGTCAAGCAAGTGGCTAGAGTGTACATAAGTGGACCCCAGACGGGACCGACGGAGTATAACGAGCAAAGCGTTTGCCGTCGCTTGCAAGGTAGGCCAATTGATAAGTCATAATCCGTTGTTGATTGTTGTTGGTGAGTTTACAGTAAAACAGCCTGTGATTCGGGAAACAATTGGTTCATTTGGTCCCTGTCACTGTACGCCCCTGAATATTTTTAATCCAGTAAGGAATGGTATTTGTAGGCAACTAGGCCGCAGAAAGAGATAGTGGAATTTAAGTGTAGTATATACGAGTTTAGTAGAAAATAAAGGCAATTATAAGAGTATAAGTTGCAACAAAAAAAATTAGTATACATAATTTATTATTCAAATAAAAAGTAGCCTTTTCATATTAGGACAAATAAAAAACAAGTTATTTAATGCGAATAAGATACCTTAAACATAACCCGGCCCGCCTTGGAATCACCTTGGGATTCCAATGAGAGAAAGAGCAACACTAAGGCTCAAATTACAAAGGTTATAGGCGCGTGGTAAGAGAGACCAGTGTTAATTAATTGTAGAGGGTGAGGGTAAGAGAAAGCACCTTCACTGCTGGACGAGTGAGAGTTGCTCACTTGAGGTCTTGGAGACTGTACCACTCGAAACTGGTAGCCATCTTGTCCTGGTGAACTGACATCAGGTGACCCGTTGCAAGGGGCCAAGAGAGAGCGGGGAGTATCCTGTAGTGCCACCAAGGACGAGGTCTCCAGAGTTAGGGAGGTTGTGGGAAGGAGTGCTCCACTTGAGGCGCTGTCGCTGTGAACAGAGTTTCCCTGGAGATATTCTCGCTGCCATTAGCGCTTCCAGATAACGTTGGTGCATGCGCTGGAACCAGAGCTGCCAGTGAGAAAGGCGGTTACGTGGGTATGGTCCAGCAAGTTCCTCTGTTCAGGCACGGAAACCAGAGGAGAGCCGATCAAGAAGTTGTACCAGGGCGTAGTCAGTGGGAGTAAGGTTCGTTGGGATCACTGGGATCGGACAGAGAGCGGTGGAGCGGGCGGGAGTGAGTGAGCATCGCTTTCAACTTGACTTGTGATGCGATTCCATGAATTGAGGGACAAAGTTAGTATGTGGAGTAGTCCCATGACACGTTTTTAAATGGTGTTTTAGCACTCTTGATGGCACTTTCCCAAATTCCACCTTGATGGGGAGCAGCAGGAGGGTTGAAGTGTGAATCGCAATTGAACGGTCAGCAGCAAAGTCTTGAGGGACTTTGCGCTGGTCAGCCGTGAGGATTTTGTGATAGGGCATTTTAGCACCTACGAAAGTTTGATGCCACCAGTCACTATAAAGGTCTGTGCACAGGCCCACGACGAAGAAAACGAAGCGAGTGAAGAGCACAAGGAAAGCTTCGGTGGGACAGGTCCGTCACCACCTCAATGTGAACTGCCTTCGTAACCATACAAACAAAAATACAAATATATGGCCCTTAATAATGCGGGACAGAGCGTAAATTATGGACCTTGAGCGAAAAGGGGCCACCATAGTCCCATGCCGGTGAGAGAGAAAAGCTCGGGCTGGAGTTATAATGCGAGCTCATTGGGGAGGTAGCCCATGAGTGGGGGCGTTATTATTTTAGGCCGTATTCTGTAAAACATGTGAGGCATCTAAAAATGCGAGATCTCACCACGCTGCGTGCAGATAGGGATCCAGACTTGCTGGGAGAGCAGAGGAGGAGAGTAAGCTGTGCGCCAGACGGTGGAAAGATGTTTGACAATGGACATGTGTCAGATGAGGAGGTCCTCGACAGGGTGCTTCTTGGGCAGGATTGCACGGGTGAGACATGTTAGGCGGACATTGGAGGTCAGCTCGTGGCGCAGTCTGCCGCCGACGCGGAGAAGGTCCATCTGGACCCTGGAATGGGGCGAGGCGTTGAAGTCTGGGTAGGAACACGTCTTTCGGGTCCCACAGTAGAGCCAGATCTTCATGTGAAAGCTTCCTCTTGCACGGTCTTGAAAATTCGCAGACTGGGGCGGAGGTCCGTTCTGTCTTGGAGAGAGGTCCGAGGTGGCGGTTTGGTGACACGGACAGGTTGTGTATAAAACGCAAGACGTAGGCCATCAACGTGCAACAATTTCCTCCAGGGAGAGTATCTGGATAAAGGAGGTCCCACGTAGGCGGTGCTGTGGCCAAAGGCAATGACAGGAGTGGAATGCTGCAGCTCCCCTAGCTCCTCCAGAGCAGACCGTTGTCCAGGCTGGAATCAGTATCTGGCCAGGCCGAGGAGGGGGAGACCGCAACCAGTCGGGTCCATGCCACCAAAGGGGATGAATCCACCAATTGATGAGGGAAGGACTCCCACGGAAGGCGCAGGTCAGCAGGATTGGAAGCTCTGAGTATGTTTTTTTTTATGGCGCCAGCACTCCACAGCCACAAGCTCTTGAGTTTGCGCCACACGATTAGCCACATAGGTTTTGAGGCGATAAGAAGGTGTTTTGATCCACGCGAGGGTCACAGTAGAGTAGTCGCACCAGCAAACAATAGAAACCAAACTTCGGGGTGGGAGCTAAATTGAGTAACACATTTTTTCCACAAAATAAAAAAAACAAAAAAAAGGTTTGGGCCAGGAGATGAGCTGCGCATAGCTCCAGTCGGGGCAGCGTCAACTCTTTTGAGAGGGAGCGACGCGAGTTTTAAGCCATAACTTGGCTTACGTGCACCGTGTCATTGGAGGTAGAGCGGATGTAGTCTACAGGCAGCATAGCCTAGTTCTGAGGCTGTCTGAGAAACCGTGCAGTAGGTGCACAGTCCCAGTGAGTAGCCAGCAGAGATGTAGGGGATAGCACGAGGAATTGTTATCGTGTCAAAGTGCTTAAGTTCAATTAAAAAGGCGTGCCATTTTTTGTTTATTTCGGGAGGGTGCGGATCATTCCAATCTATGCCAGAAATCCATACGAGTTGCATGATATTTTTTGCGAGCATTATACAAGGCGCCAAAAAACCACAGGGGTCATAGACTTGAGAAA
>NW_025777651.1:0-47281 GCF_021130785.1 Homalodisca vitripennis | reverse complement strand
CGGGCCCCAGCAGTAAGTTTTCTGCTAACTCAACTAACTTCCCACGCTATACTAAAACCGACTAGGGTTTGTGACTATGACTAGGGGGCATTGCCTTGTACCAGCGGTCTTGGGTCGCCAAGGGCCCTGGTGGTTCAGACAGCTTAGTATGCAAGTAATGTTTCCCACGTACTCGTTTACTGCAATAACATAGCGTACTCTAACTTGACACAACGTACATATTAGACTTACCTGAGGGATCTGTGTATATATATAGCCCTAGTAATAAAGAATATAAAATATGATAAAGTGTACTACATATTCATATTTATTTAAGTTAGTAAAATTAACAGTGTTAACATAATTACCCTCCCAAGGGACTCAATTTTCCTGAGATGCATCTCAAAAGAAAGAGACATACATATTTTATATTATATAATCCTAGGAATAAACAAATACTTCAATATATGACATGTAAATGACTTATATACATGTTTAATTATTACATAGCAAATCTAACATTGAAGGAAAGTAACATATTTTTAACATAGTATGTATTAGCACAGCAATATTGCTCATTAACAAACTATACAGCCTTGATTAGGCAAAAATATATTAGATCATAATAATGATATGGACAATAAGCACAAAGAAGGGACATTACATATTCCTCAGAAACAAAAGTGCGTTTTTATCGTTAAAGTTAAACATAATATCGAACCTTATTTAAGAACACTAGAGATTAAGATGCTTAGTAAAAAACATTATTACATAGAGCTAGGGAAATACAACACACCATCGAGAGGTTATTAAAAGATTTCTTTTAAAAAAAACCTTAGACATAAATGTGTATATTACAAAAATTTAAACTGAAATGTATATGTAACCTTTAGATATTAAGTTTTAGAATTTTTGACACCAGAAAAACCAACCACAACCTGAGAAACCAGTTAAAAAGACACCAATCTACAAGACACCATCTACAGCACTATAACCGTCCCGACCCCCCCACGAGACAAATTGAGTCTTCACAGCACTTCCTAATACTACTAACAGCACTTGCCATGCCTCTTTCGACCACCTTTGCCAGCACATCCCAAACCCCCAACACAGAAGAACCCAATAAGCCTCTAGTACAAATCTTCACAGGAGCGTACTTTACTCCAATGCCTCAGACACTACCTTATATCAAATTCCATCCCTATCATATACAAAATTCCTTTCAAATACAACAAAATTTACCCAAAAACGAACCCTCTCTAAAATTCCTAAACTAAAAACCCTCAACAACTCCCAAAACCCCTATTGCAAGATACGAACAATCTTTCCACATTAAAAAACCCTCATACATCAACAAATGGTAGCAGAACACCTCCCATTCATCCAAAGACAACAACCAGATAGAAAACAGAAGTTGTTTCACGTTCGTCGGAGATTTCTTCGAATTGTGTTCTGACATTGCGAACAGAACACCAAATACATGACTTGGCAGACAACAAGGAAGATGTCTACCCCAGCATTCTCAACACAACACCATTTACCTACTCTCCGAGCTACCTGCGTATTCACCTGCTTCAACGAAACCCCGATGCCTTTAGTAACACAAGTCTCAACCGAACAAATTTCTGGTAACAAACATCCAAACAAACCTAAAAAGTAGTATGCTCACATCAGAAGACCCATCACTACATCCAAAAACCGAATAACACAGGAACCCCTAGAAATCATCCTACCCTGTGAATGTTCTCTACACCAAGAAAATTTAACACTTATAAACACTGTAATACCATGTGGTTCCAAAACCTGACAACTATAAAATAACACATCTTCTTTCCCTTTTTCTTGGTCAAAATTTCAATCTATAACTTATTACCCTCGAATCAGAAAAAAAGACAAGAATTCCAACACCTGCTTGAAATCTTAGATGGAAAACTGGACCTTATCGACACCCACCTACTTCCCTTCACAATCTACAAAGACAACCCCCACTTCCAGCCTTTAAAAAACGACGACAAAAACATAGTAAACAACACGGAACTCATTTTGTACATTTTATTAGCCTGGACTTCTATAATAACACTACTTTTTTTTTATAGCCCTCTACTTCATCCCCCAAAAATAACATCAAAAATAAAATTGTTCTTTCAACTGCCTTTTCCCCATATCCTCATTCTTGTTCTAAATGATTCCATTTAAATTTTCTTCTAACACTTTAAGCGTGTTCTAGGTTTCACTGTAAGTAGCAAGTTTGTTAGCTAACTGTTTGTTTCAACCATTTTACTAGCCTACACTATTTAAAAATGCTGATAAAGTTTTCACTACGGTACAGAACTTATTTATAGCTGGTTGTCTAAAAATAAACGGTTTTTATTAAATGTTTTGCACATTTCTTGGAATTTGGGTGATGTTTCATAAAGGTGAACTAGCCACTGTTCAATTCACTGCACCCATGTTCTAATATATATCACTTTTTTCACTGAGAAGTTTTAACTTCCTGATTGTGGTCCTAATTTTTAATAGGCTATCTAGGAGTAGGTAAAATATTGTTTGCTCTCAAACACTGTCTTAAGGACTTACAGAGTTCATTTACTGTACTGTCAACTATTTAATTTTAATACCCTCTAGATATCAGTTCAAATACCAACTTCATTCTTTAGACAAAATAATCTATTTTAATGGCAGGCATTGTGGCGTTTTCACTCAGTTTCCACCCAGTATGATGGGGGGCATAGTAGGCACATCAATTAGCAGAGTTTGGCGCAATAAATATGTGTATCCCGGTAATTTGACGATAACACATGGGGGTGGTGACTTCTGAGTGTCGTAGTAAATAAAATACTAAGCAATGCCAAAGTGTACTTATAAGTTCAATTTAATTTACTAAACTAAACTTACAAGCACCACTTTTTTTAGATGGTAAATTGAAAAATATGTATTGCCGACGGTTGCTGCCAATTTTAGACTGTAATAACTAAAAAGTATATCTTCTAGGTGGGCCTAAAAAATTTTTTAAAATCCAATGTTCTATTTTGAAATTATGCGTACGAAAACGTATTTACTTTACAAAACAATAATATTTTCACTTCCCTACACCATAGGTAGAACTCATAACCCGGGTATCGGCGTACTTTGGCACGAGACATTGAAGCTGTAGTCCCAAGAATCGAGGTAACTTCTAGAAGAGGAGTAGATGATGGGAAGTGGGAAGCCATCTAATCAAACAACACGTGAGATTACATCAGCTACGTAAAAAAATCGTCCCTAAAACAAATTCGCGACGGTATTATCCATTTTAATGATACAAATTTACTATTTATTAACAACGTGCTTCGTCGCCATAAGGACAGGACGCCACAACCATTTTTTTTATCTTTGCAAATCATCAAGCAAATAAGAAGATCTTCAAGGGTAAGTTACTTTACTTATTCACATATTTACTTTACGTTTACCTTCAAGTTATATACGTTTGGCATCAAAGGGCAAATTTTAATAATACGAAAAGATCAAGATTTTACTTACGGACAAAGCGCGCGAAGTCTGATCGGTTTTAACGTAGTTGGGCTGCTAACAAAGGGTTAGACTAGAAAAAATTAATACGCGTGCCGATTAGGTAGTTACTCCCGCCCAATAATTTAGTTCAGCAACATTGGATGTAAAATTAATATTATATTCATACTGGCTGATTAGGGTTGCGAAATTTACAATTGTATGAAAATTTAATTAACTAATTTACGGTTAACAATATCAAATAACAAAACGATTCTCCCTGTATTTCCATTATGGGTACAGAGCGGATTATTAAACAGCTTAAAACACAGTAGTATTGCAGTTTTGGAAGGAAGTTCTGACAAACCTATAATAAACCTAGACCGAGACACAAAACCCAACCAAATAACAACACTTATTTGATGTTGTTTACGATAGTACTAGAGTTGTCACAACATTTTATCTGTTCCTGAGTTCTGTCACTAAAACTAGGATGTTTACCATGCTTTGTTATGTGAGAGATCGAGGAACAGATTCTACACTGATTTCTTAAAGAAAAATAATATAAAGTTTACCTCATTCTTTAAGTATTCTGGTCCTGTTGTCCTGGCCATAGTAGGCTATATCCTGGAGGAAGTTTCCTGGATGTGCCTCAAATGAACAATAATTTTTGATCATAAACTTAGCTAAACAAATAGGAAAATTACTGAAACAAATAATGTTTGTATTTAGTTGTTTCTATGGATAATACATAGTTTGTAAATTTTTTGTACTTTTTGGTATGTTCTCAGCTGTTACCCCTTATTTAATTTTAACCTTTAACTATGTTGCACGTTTATTTTCTGTATGTCACGACTAATCACTGATAATGTGACAAAATTCCCCGTTATGTGATTGATATTAGTCCGAACGTTTTATAGGTTTTAAACAAATATATCACTAAATAATAACTTATAACATAACTTGTTTCAAAATGCAACCCCAAAGAACACGTTTGCCATGGACATTTTTATAATACGAAGCCCACATACTTACAAAATCCAACATAAAGTTCTACACACATATTTGATATTTATTAGTCTGCAAAATTTGTACTATTTAAATTTTAATCAAGGAAATATTGTGTAATGGTATTTCACGATTTAATAAACTAATAATGTATATATAAAATACGTCCAACCATATTATTCCACAACCTTTTTTAAAGCAGAGGGTATTATATTATATTTCATGAAGCATAATAAAACCAACCTATATCGTGCAGGTTTAATTTTTAATTGGGCAAAACAACTTAACTGTTTATATCGAGAATTGATCAAACATTTATATTGAGTTTTTACGTCTATAAAAGAATTTATGGCGTTAATTATTTCTGTTTTTAATTTTATATACGCCTAGCCACATGTTGGATACCTGAGTGTTTATATGTTTCCACTTTTTATATAATGTAACAAATGTGTGTAAAATGCAAGCCGCAATTTTTTTTTTTTTTTAATTTTCTTGGTTAGCGAATTGTGGTTCAAAAACAAAATCTCTTTAACAACTATGGGTTAGCTGAGTTGTTAATTTATACGTATTTCTAGTTATAACGATACGTGTATGGATCTTCGTACAAACCGTACGAATTTCTGGGTTAAAAAAACATCTCTGTCCCAAATTGGTTTATATATTTTAATGTCAAATTGCTTAATTTGCCTAAATTTTATCGTTTAAGAATATATATACAGGATAAATAAGTAGGCCTTGAGAAGCCTAATATTTCAATAAAACATGTCTGTTTTCCAATGTTATTATAATTTATGTTTTTTTTACCTTGTCTACATGAGCAGGGACAAAAAACGAGTAGTCCTAATGTTAAAGTAATTGTCGAAAAAATAATGGATAGAATAAGGGATTCATATTTTCCAAACAATAGCAATCATACAACTTGCAGCAAAGAAGTTTATTGGCGCCAAACTCTTTTTTGTGTGCATGCACAGTTATTGTACTGGAGTGCATATTGGACATGGTAGTGTAATACTTATAATTGTATAAACGTATAGTGGATTAATATAGACCTAAAGTTAATCATATTGAGGATTAAAAGCTATAAAAAAATCCATTCTTTTTATGAGTAAAGAATAAAATAAAATATAAAAAAAAGCTTACGAGTATACTTGATAGTGGAGTTTTCGGAGTTATCAAAAATTACTACACAAATGTTAATAAATATTCTTTAACCGTTTTTAACTCCTAAGACGGTTGCAGACTAAACTTATTATTTTGGGTTATTAATAATATATCAAGACATTTTGTGTTCAAACTATTATAGTGTTCCCTTACTCCCTGGAGTCCATTAATTGATAGATTTGGCTTTTCTGTAATTTAGAACCCTGGGTTTATGATGACAGTTATATCTGTTCCCAGTACATTCTCTAAAAGTTATAAAACTTAGGACAAGAGTTGCTTTTTACCTGTTTCAAACAGAAAGTGGAATATCCTTTCACGAGAACTTATTATTAAATATTTTATTTTCGCTTGTAATACTTCAACATTCTTAATCCAAATTTCACATATTTTTATGAATTGGATATGGACTAATGTAGATCATGAACGTGTTTTTTTGAAGGTAGCTAAAATTAACGAAATAAAAAAAAACACATAAACATGAATAATCTTTTTAAAAAATGTACATTTACAAATGTAAATAAATTATTTAACAGTATTTTTTTTTCCTTTTTAAATTCCTTTCAGATTTAAATGTTAATCAGTTCCACATGAATATTTCAACTTATAATAGAAATATACCGGTATATTTGGCATATGGTTTTGTTAGAGGGAGGTAGTATTGCTTTCTCTATTAGTTTCTTTTCTTCTGAAATAGAGGAAACTAAAACTCACCCAGTTTCTTTGGAAAAATGAAATCTTAGAAACACATAACTAGTATTTCTTAGGGTTCTAAAAAAATGGTACAAACATTATTAAAATCTGCTCTCCACTTTCAGATCAGTTTTGGAAATAACATTCCCTTTAGTATGAGACAGATGTCGTAACATATAATACTAAAATACAGTTGTTTTCAGTTTTGTGTGAAGCAATTTCATTTAGTTAGCCTTCAGCTTTTAAACAATAACAGGTCTTATATTCTATTAGATTAATGCCATTAGTTGAATTCTTGGTATCTAAAGATTCCACGTAAAATACCCCTTGTTATAAATTCCTGGGACTTTAAAAATATATTGAACAACCAAAATGTAAAATCATGCAGCGAATTACAGATTTTATTAATAATCTTTTTTTTAAATTAATATTCTAACTAAGAAGAGGTTTTTGTCATGACTGATTATACTTTCGGACTAATGTTAAGATTATTGTTATTACTCCACGCGTATTCAGCCGTGGCGCGAACAAAGCACTTTGAACTTGAAGCCCCTTGAGTTGCATCATTTGAGAACAGTTACGTCAGCTACTGTAGGAGTTTGTCTAGTAAGGCATATATTTATATAAAACAATATTGCTTAAAATATGTTTAGCTAATGCATCACTTAAAGTAAGTTGTTATACATTTGGAATTTTGAAGTTGGCTTAGCTAATAATGACAGGGTGTTTTGTAACACGGAAATAAAGAATTGCTCCATCAGTTTTTGTTTAGAAAACTCAGTTCTAGAACCTTAAATTGTTATTAGATAAAACGGTTTATCTAAGTTTTATTATTACCTAAAAAAAAAAACTTGGAAATATGATATAACGTTTATTCAGATGTGGTAAGAAAAGTTTGTTTACTGGAATTTAATTTTTTTACTGGGGTTTCCTCTCGTATACCGAAACATTAACCGCAGGAAGTAATATTTTAGCTACGAAGATACAATTGTAACCTAAATATAGAACTCATTGATATTATATAGAAAGGATTTTTAAAACCCTAAATCACAAGTGTTTACGGTTCGTCCACAGAAAATACGAAAGTTATTTGTAAGGTCAAGATAAAACAAGACAAAAAAACTTAGTGTATAATTCAATTAAAATGATAATCCTTTTAACTGCAAATAGAACTGTTCCACTGTATTTGCTGTTTTTAATTATCGCTAAATCTAAGACGGAAATAATTGATTTCGTTAAGAAAAAACTTTGAATTGTAAATCAAATAAAGTAACTCATCTATAATTACTTGTCTCGATCCTGGTTCTTCGTTAGCGTACTACGGGTGTAGATTTTCCGCGTACTGCGTGTTGAACGAATTGAACATTAAAACGAACAATTGAAAAAGGTCCTGGTCATTGTCAAGCTTTTGGTCATCGCACTTGTTCCAGGTCGTGCTTCTATAACCGTGTGTTCAAACAAATTTTGTAAATAACACTATTGAGTTTAACAAAAACTTTGTAGGTACCCTGTTCTTTGTTGTTTCTATGGATATTTAAAATATATTAATATGTACAACTGTTGTATTTTTCATCTTTCTTTTTTAATGCTTTTCATCTTCACTTGCTTGTTTACGTCAATGGACTACTATTAATATTAAAATCGATTTCTTATAAGATTACCCGAACAGATACATACTATAGAGTTAAACATGTTTTATTGCTCGTCTTACATTAACGTCAAAGTGATAATTTATGATAATTTAGATCCAATATTCAGGAACAATACTCGATATGTCATGTCATTGCTTAAATAGTATATCCGCAACGAAAAGAACCTTCTTAGATTTGAATTTTCACTTTGATGTATCTAACTTAAATGGTCTACATAACATTCTATGCAGACCTGTAGCATTCTTTTACAGTTGTAAAGTTCCTTAGAGCAAATAACTTACTATAGCTATAACTTATTAAATAAACAATACATTATTTGAAAAGTAGGTTAGAGAGAGAATGAGGATTAAATACTATTACTTTTAATTTTGAAATAGTTTACGCCGGATCTGCTTGTACTAATCAACACCTGTGTACCGTGGACCAAACTTAGGCTATAAATATTTTCATAACCAGTCTGCAATGTTCAAACTTCTGTGCCTAACACTAGTAGGGTTTTAGTAACTGGTTTAATTAATTTTCTATACTCATTTTATGTAAAATATTAATTTATACTTTAACAAAAATAATATTTTACATTAATATTCGTATCATAGTAGACACTTTTTAAATTTCTGCATAAAAAAAACTATTATATTTATTCCAACATAGTTGAGATATCTCTTTGTATAACTATATCTACAACCCAGCAGGGATTAATTCTGGCTGTTTTTTACCTTCCAGTTGAACTTACCACTAGCCACAACAAAAAACCGATGTAAATCTCGCCAACCTTATGGATGTCCAGAAGCGGCACATCACTAACAGCAAATGCAAGACTTTGGGGTCAGGTTAATTCGACAGTCTATTGTGGCAGATGCCTGTTGGAGTTCGTAGGGTTCGGTTTCGAAAATCCACAGGTTCTTTGCCTGCCTATACAAAAGGGTGTGTGACTGCTTTGACTGAAGAGGCCGGTTCAAAGCTGGCCTCCCCATCTTTCGAGGGGACATGAGATTACTACCCTAAATTATTTTTTATACATCTCGATAGGAAGCGGTCCCTACCCCTAACCTTACCTTTTCCAAAATATATCTGTCACTCCAGAAGCAGTGCAAAGTTCCTTATAGGAATAGGTTAAATTTTTTAAGCTTCTTTTTCCTAAGAGCATAAATATATTTATATTGGATGACTTTAAAAATGAAGATTTATAACGCCATTTGGGCCTTTGAATATATGGGTTTTAGTATTTTTTTAATAATATTTTTTTTATTTAATAATATATTTCCAAAGGACGTAAAACCTTTCTTTACATATATAATCTATTTCTTGAAAAACCGCTTTTCCATAAATAAAAAGCTCTTTGGTATTTTATATTTATATCATATAGTCAACAATTAAACTCTCAGATATGACTTTTTAAATTTAAAAAGACTCTAGACCTTTTTACAAAACAAAGAGCAGTAAAAATCTTATTTGCACCTTTTCCTACCTCCTTCTTTCTGAAACGTTAAACTTAGATCTAGTTAATTCACAAATTTTATATTCCACACATCACATTATATGGTATCCTGCGAGATACTTTAGTTTATTATGAGAATATAAAGTAGGTGATTTAAATATTAATTAATCATCCAGCAAAGTCATGTTTGAAGCATACTTAACTTTTATGATTGCTCACAAAATTATAACGTATTTCCCAACCCCCAAGTTTTTATGCCACTCAAACAAGGTTTACTTGTACATAGTTCTGCTCTTCTAAGATATTTGTTGTGGTAAATTTAAGTATTCTTACAACCCATGGAACTATTTAATACTGCATACTGGATCTTTTACTCACCGGTCACGAGATTAAGATAATTTTCCTTTGCAGTCAAAATAACCTACTTCTCTATACCTCATTGTTTTTTATAAGCCTCAAGAATGTACATTAAAATAACATCTGAAATAATGTTGGAATTTTAGTGCTTCTGGCCCCCAACCACCTTCCAGTTTTAGGGTAGTTTCTAGACTATGTACTAGTTCCCAGCTTTTAGGAGCTTCTTTTCCTCTAAGAGATTTCAGTTACGAGAGAACAAACTAAGAAATTTCCCGGCCCTTAAAAGCTCTTAAGCCTCTAAGATCTTTCATCCTCTGAGATCTGCCCGATCTCTTGTAGTTACCTGTCTTTGGGAGGCCAAATCCTTGGAACTCTCACACTCACTACCAGCTCCTAACCTGATACTACAGCGGGATCTCAAGAATTAAAATTATGACACCGCTTGGTCTGTTTAAGCTCCTGCTCTCTTGGAGTTTCCGGGATCTAGGTGCTTCCGGTGCCTAGTAGCACTTGATATTTGGAACCTAGACGCTTCTAACATCTCTTAAATTTGAAAGGTTGTTAGCTTCTGACAGTTTCCCGATCCAGGGACGTTTTGGAAGTCTCTATTATCTCCCGGCTAATGGCAGATCGTAAACTTTGTCAGATATTTGGAATTTTTAGAGTTTCATACATTTCACAATGCTACTGCTATTAGAGAGAATTTTATTTCGATGTGGCTGATTCTTGGCTTACTCACGAGCTCTCAGTGGTGACTGGGTGATCACGAGTACCAGGCGTTTATGTTTTAGAGGTCCCTTAGCCAAATACTTACTCTACTAACGGACTAGTTTTGTAAAGTGTTTGCTCTAACACGATTTTTTAAGCTAAAACTGTAAAAAACATCCATTCCAAGTCTTTCTAAAGTCCAAAAAACCGTGCAGGCCTCGTTTTCAAAAGTTAACAATTGCTGCATCTCCCAAGCCTCTAGATATGGAAAATATCTGTATACTGTATTGTCAAAATGTGAATTTACCAATAGCCCTCGTACTAAGAATGGGAGAACAACCACACTGCAAAAAAACAGGACGACGATTCCTGAACGCTTACTCTCGCAGGCTTGAGTTCATCTGATGAAACAGATATAAAATTGATTATAAACATTTCCCTAACGCTCAAAAACATTTAAAACTCGTTTGAAACACTGTTTAGTGTCACACGCATTTCATACTTTACACGAGTTATTGATAATATATTGAGAGGCCATTACTATCATTTGAATAGTACCTGATTGAAGTCGGAGTATTTGGTGATGAATTAATGAGAACTAGCAAATAAATGGCTATTTGAGAGGGTTGTGGTGTGAAACTCTCAGTTTAATTATAATTTGTTGCCATTTCTATTTAATTTAATATTCTCTGCAATGAAGATTTGACTCCTAAACTACTATTGACTATTTGTAACAAGGAACTATTTAATTAAGTAAAATATAACTATTATTTAATGAAAATCAGATTAAAAAAATACTGCCATATTTCTGTATACTCTTTTGATCTCTTTTGACAGAAGACGTTAATTTTTCCCCGATTCCATAATCCAAATCTGATAACGTCTAAACTCAACATTCGCTGGGTTATATCAGTTATTTTATTTAATAATTAACTTAACATAATTCATTTAAGGATTCCTTGTAATTCAGTCCAGCTCAGTCAGCTGAATAGATAAAGACGTCTCGCTTATCGCTCCGTGTGTGTATCACTCGTCCTGACTGTTACGTGCACTCATTGAAATCGAGCGCGTACCTGTTTAAATTTTTATTTGTAGCCCCACTTGTGAGAAAAACCTTTATGTTTTTTTCTTAAAATGTCTCTCTGTGGCGGTCTGTAACGTTAAAATTAACAACAGTGACGAGTTTAAGTGTGCCGGAGTGTGGGGCGCTGTGTTCCACGCTACCTGTATGAAGAGCGAAGGTGATGGCGCGTTGTCAACGCGGTCGCTTAAAAAATTGGAAATGTAAAGATTTGCCGTCTTCTATCAACAAGCAGTAAGTCATCTGCAGCTAGTACTGGCAATTACCAAGGAATTCCTTGTACGGGTGCTTGATGAATTTAAAAAAGAAATGTTCAATGAATTAAAAAATATAAGATCTGAAATGAATGAGACATCTACTTCCATACAATTCCTGTCGGACAAAGTAGATGCGTCAAATGTGTTGATGAATAATATAAATAAAGAACTGGCCTGTATCAAGAAAGAAAATGCTGAATTACGCATGAAGAACGATAATTTAAATAAGTCCGTCAACGATCTACAAGAACGGCTGAGAAATATTGAACAGTATAGCAGGAGAAACAATATAGAGATAAGCGGTATCCCGACTACACCGCAGGAGGACGTCAAGCACATAGTCAAACACTTGGGAGTAGCACTCGGAGTGGAGGTACAGCTGAGCAACATCGCAGCAGCCCATAGGATTCCATCCTACAACAAGAGCCGCCTACCCGCTGTGGTGGTACAGTTCCATGACCGAGACATCAAGGAAGCTCTTCTCTCCAAATTTCGAGAAGCTAAAACCCGAAGTGATCATCTCACCGCGGACAAGATCAACAGGGCCTTTCCTCCTGGCAAGGTGTACGTGAATGACCATCTGACCCCGGGAAAAACAAAACAGTTCCTAGCTATGCTGAAGAAAAAATGTCATGATGTGGGTTATGTTTTTGTCTGATGCCGTGACGGCAAGTTTTTTTGTTAGGAAAGCTACCGGGGAGAGGGTACATAGGGTGAGTACCTTGGATGACATTGATAAGCTTAAGTAGGTCATGTTTAATATTTAATACAAATCATTGAATCATGCATGGGCCTATTTTGAGTTTGAAATGTTTTGCTAATATTTAAATTTAAAAGTTTTTTGATATTGTATTACTAAATGGACTCTAAGGTATATTGTAATGATTTGTGCTGGTTTTACGATGTTGAATCCAGGGGCTCACTTTCTCTGCTATATGCAAATAAGGAGTGTAAGAAAAAATTTTAATAACCTAATGGCTGAAATAAGTCAAATCAAAAATAAAATTAATTTTCTAGTTCTAAGTGAAATTTGGATATAAACGATGACGAATTAAATTTTTATAAACTTCCAGGTTACAATACTTTTGCCAATTGTAATAACAGCTACAGAGCTGGGGACAATTTTGTGCTTTGTGGACCAAAATATAAATGTATCGCAAGTTAAATTAGATATGGAAACTGTTGATTGCTTATTGCTAAATATAACTATTGAACACTCATATTTTAAACTACTATGTCTATATAGACTGCATAGTCATTCAGAAAATAATTTTACTAGCGAACTCTCTAATAAATTGCAAAATTTAACCAGCAGCATTATTTACGTAGGAGATATAAATATAAATTTGGACTTAGCAAGTAGCCGCCAAGATGTACATAACTATATTAGTCTACTAAACAATAATGGCTTCATTTCACTCATTAATAACCCAACAAGAATTACTGAAAACACAAAGTCAAATTATTGACCACATTTTTTGTTCGACAAGCAGATATAAATTCCTTTAAAAGTGTAATTTTTGACATAGGTCTCACTGACCACTGCTTGTTGGGTTTACATTTCTGCAGCAGTTCTAAGTTTAACAGGCTGGTAGTAAGTAAACAAATGCCTGATAACTTTGTATATGATTTAAGTATGGCTGCGGATAGCTTGAAAGAAGCAGACTGGAGTGCGTATTTGTCTTCAAACGATGTAAAAAGTTATGAGTTGTTCCACAAGACTCTGACAGAATCTCTGAATAATTGTAAATTAATTCAGAAGCAAAACAAGCTAACGAAAGCTAAAACTTTTAGTCCATGGTTAAATGCAAATTTACTTTTCAAAATAAAAAAAGGAAAAAAACTATATACACAATTTATAAAAAGCGCGCATAAGACCAATCATTCAAATTATATTTCAATTTATTCTGTAATAAGCTAAAAGGGGAAATCGATTCAGCAAAAAATGCATATTTCACTAATAAGATTAACAACTGTAATGGCGATTCTTCACAATATAGGAAAGTAATAAATAACATATTAGGTTCGGGAATAAGGAAAAATGTAGATAAAGTGGAGTTGTGCAATGGTGAGATTGTCAAACAATCCTAAAAGTGTGGCCGATAATATTAATCATCACCTTATCGGAGTCCAAGGTCGAATCTCAGTCCCGGTCCGCCCGCGCGGTCGCTACTGCCGCCGCTATCAGCCTACCATCGCGGGCATTACCGACAACGTCACAACTCTTTTTTCATAGCGCCAACTAATATAAATGAAGTTTTGATCACTATTAAAATGTTTAAAAAAACAAAAAATCTACTGGATTTGATGGCATTTCCGTAAACCTCGTAAAAAAGACAGCGGAAACGATTGCTCCAGTTTTGGTTCATATTATAAATCTAAGCTTTCAAACCGGCGTTTTTCCTGATAAACTTAAGATTACTACAGTTGTTCCAATATTTAAAAATAATTCATCTATTGACAATATAATACCAATCAGTCTATTATCCATATTCTCTAAAATATTTGAGAAAATAATGAGGACCAGACTCGTAAAGTATTTAGACAGCATAACGTTTTTCAAACCCGTCTCAATATGGGTTTAGGAAAGGAATGGGAACAGAAGATGCGTTGCTATCGGTTACAGAACATATTTACAACAATTATAACACGAATAAAAAAGTAACGGGTCTTTTTATTGACTTCAAATCAGATTTTGATCTTGTCGATCATAATATACTACTATCTAAATTGGAAGCAGCTGGAGTACGGGGAACAGCACTCAATTGGTTTAATAGTTTTATAAGTAATAGAGTCCAAAAAGTCAAAATTGCAGATCAATTTAGCGCACCACTAACTGTCCAAGCTGGTGTGCCACAAGGATCGGTGCTATCGGCTACCTTATTTTTGGTTTTTATAAACGATTTACTCGAATTACCCTTTCAAGGTTAAAACAGTGCTTTTGCAGATGACATTGCTCTTTTTATTCAGAGAAAAATATTTATGATATCTGGGTGAATATAAATAAGGATTTAGAACTATTAAGGTCATGGTGTTTTGTAAACAAAATGGTAATTAATGTTAAGAAAACAAGATATGTAAATTTTAGTTTAGTTAATAGTTTTGAATTTCCTGCAGGGTTAACTCTGCACAATTTTAACTTTTTGTCGAAAGATTGCAAATGTGAAGTGATAGAAAAAAAATACTAGTTTTAAGTACTTGGGTATTAACTTAGACGAAAATTTAAATTGGCAAAATCACATTTCATTATTACATAAGAAAATCAAATATTCAATCAGAACTTTTTATTATTTGAAGAATTTCTGTGAACCCAGTCTATTACGAATTATTTACTTTGCTCTAATTGATTCCAGGATACAATATGGTGTGCAATGCTGGGGGGGAACCTTTAAACACTATTTGGAAAAAACTCAGAGTATCCCAAAATCATATTATAAGAATAATACTCAACTGTCACAAAAGAGAGAGCTCCTACCCTTTGTTTTGTCATCTAAAAATATTACCCATTAACCATTTGTTTGTTTACAAAGTTTTAAAAATCTTTTATATTAGAAGTGGCAACACTGGTACAGAAAACCTGTCTTACCAAACAAGAAGTAACTTACAACGAATATTTAGATTACCTAAAGTCAACAAATCTAATTTTAAACAGTATTTTCAGTATATTGCTCCTAAGTATTTTAATCAATTGCCACCTCATATTAAATCATGTTCCAACTTGATATCTTTTTTAAATCAAATAAAAAATTGGCTATTTTCTTATGATGACGTGTCTTTTCTAAATGCTACTCTTGTATAATTAATTACATCTATGTATATTCTAAATATACTATCTGCTCACTTAAGTTGTTTTTTATATGTACTTTGGAATGAGTCTTATATGTACGGTACAGGCATGTAGACCTATATTAGTTAGTTAATAGTTATTAAAGTAAGACATTTGTAATTTTTCTTTTGTCATATAATGTAATATTATAATCTTTAGTTCCTCAATTTAGCACAGGCGCCACGGAGTGCGAGTTTTTTAATTTGTTGCTGGACTCACAAATTAATTGTTTATATTGTAATTTTCTTAAATTAATTATCGTTAGCCACAATTACTGGATACTGTGGTCAACTTATATTCCTATGATTAATGGAATATAACTTACTTTTAAAGGAATAAATTTCATTATTTCATTATTTCAATTAGCAGTTAACATAAACTAATTTTTTACTCATTGTTAACACACATGTTTGTCATTTAATCCCACACCAGGATTATTTTGGCTGTTTTTAAATTCCAAGATGTTCTAAATTAGTCATTGGCTGAATTTTTTTGCATATGTGTACATTTCAAAATTTTTCGATATTTTGTGTATTTATAACCAGTATTTGAACAACAGTATTAACAGCCGACTATGATTTTTGATCATTTCATGTCTCAAGTTTTTAATTAATTTTACATGCTCCTTAAATCATCTAATTTCGGAGCTTACTACTAGTATACATGCCACATACTACTATTATGTATAAAAAAACCAAATTCATATGAATACTTGTTCTATGTTGAATTAGAATTCTGACTTAGAGTACCTAACCAAAAACATTTTAATTCTCTGGCGAGTTCTGGAGATTTATTACTACTGTTATTTAACTCTTATCGTAACCAAAATGTTGACTTAAATCACTTTGGTAATGGTTTAATTTTGCAGAGTGCACTCTCATTTTCAGCTGAGGCATTTTTCATCACAACGACTCAATTTAGTTTGTAGAAATTATAATTTTGAAAGTGACATTGAAATCTAATAAGGTATTTATATTTATTTATCACTTTAATTGACTATATCTTATTTCTATATTATGAGAGAGACATCTGGTGTTAAAGTCAGTAACAATCACTTCAATATAATAGACCATTTTTCTCTAAAAAATTATTATTACTGTTTAAACAAATTATTAAATATAATAAATAAACATAATTCAGTTAGGGTTGTTATACATAAACACCTAATACCTAGCATAAACTGTTTTCAACTCAAGGTTAATATTTATCTAACTGCAAAATTGCCAAAAATTTCAAATATAAATAATTTATGGAATATTTCTCCTAGTAAGTTTTGTAATTTTTGGCAGATATATATGAGCGAATACAAAGTGTTACTGAGATTGGTACATGGAATTGCTAAGTTGTGAATTGATTCTTTCTGCACACTTTGGGTACAGACAGAATTAAAGACAGCCCAAGACAAGGTTCTTTCTGTATTTACCCAAAGATAACTAAATATTTCATTGAATAAATAATTTCTAAGAAAAGCGAAAACCCCGAAATTAAAACATATGCAAAATGAATAAAATATAAGTTACTCTTATATCATTAAACTTGAACTGTTCCTGTGTTTTGTGCTGTATTTAATATTTGCTAAAAAATAGGATGTAATTTGCTTTGGTTAACGAGAGATACTATGAAGAACAACTTAGATCTCTAAATTATAAAAGTAACTCATCCATGTAAGGCCTGGTCCTGGTACCGGCCATCGCATCTCTTACATGCTACGCGTTGAATGGATACTGAACACAAAGATGTAGAATTATATAAAAACCAGCCAATAAATTACCTGTCTTTTGATGTTTCCAGAGATATTAAACAGTTTATTTTTACGTACTTTTCACTGTTTACCTCAATTTATCATAAAACATTGCTTCTTTACGCCATTGCTAGTACTGACATTAAAACGATTTTTCTTGTTATGTGATTGTCTATACATAGTATAAAAACAAATATGTGTTTAAAATTTAATTTAAGTATGAGTTCTGTCTTAAGTTATGGTGTATATTGTAACAGACAAAAAGTGCATTTAGGATTTATTTCCTTGGAAAAAAATATAAACAGTTTCCACCTGTACCCTTTGGGTACAGAATGATAAATATAGCCTAAAATAAACGTTTAGTAGCTTCAACACAAGACAAACAATTGGAAGTTGTCAATCACTATAGTTACGCCCCCAAGATGAAGAAAGGAATCTGAAATAATTTTTGGAAATATATAATTATATATATTAAATGTAAACTTCGTGGTCTCGTTATGAACTTTTCCAGTGTTTTTTGCTGTGAATAATGTTTGCTAAAAATATGAAATAAACTGCTTTGTGTAAAGAGAGATAGTGAGAGGTGATAGAGGAGGTAATATGCATTGTGATTTATAAATAATAAAACTAAGTAACTCACCCTTGTAGGTCCTGGTCCTGGTCCTGTTCCTGGGCATCGTATCCTGTTCCTGGTGGTGGTTCTCTGACTTACTGAGAGTTGAACTACTTTAGAACGAGGAAACTGAACTGTCGAACACAAAATATTAAAGAAATCCCAAAACTTTTCCTTGTAGTTTCTATGGAAATCTTCAATGTTAATAAATATTTCATTTGGGAATGTTCCAGCTGTTTCATTTATTTTTATTTCAATATTAAACTAAATATTTTTAGGTCACGTCTTTTACTAACATTCATCCGACCAACACACAAAAAACTTTTATCAACTCTTATTATCTGATTATTATTACGTATATTCTGTGCTGAGGGAATAAAACATAATTCTTAAGATGTGTTGTCTGTATTAGGTTATGGTGTGTGATATAGAATATACAGGGAAACAACTCTTTTAATCTGTTGTTCATTTACATATAAAAACTTCCGTATATTTTAAAAATATGGTAACATGATTCAAGTAATTTATAATACAGAAATATGCCTTTCAATATCCGTAAAAATTTGCATTATATAAAAAAAACACATTATCTATCCATTTCAAGGATACTCAGGTTATGTATTTATACATTTTAAGTTGGATCTTACTTCTAGACTATCGTAAGTGGATTTTTATTACATTATTTATATTCAAAAGTCTCCTGGAAACACGTTAAAAGTAATAAATTTACAATTAGGATGCCTCTATTCAATTAGAAATGTGTTTTGCTACAACAAATAGTTTCTTAATTTTGTCTTATGAAATTTTGTTCAAGTAAACTTATATAAGCGCAATTAATCCTAGTTTATATTACATGAATATTCAACTAAACTCCTTTCCTCCAAATAATATTTAATTCCTGCAGTCGTAAAGTTTGCCCGCAGTGCAATAATTTTTCGAAGGTACAGCCAGCTTTAAGATATTGCGGACATCAGCTCAACCGTATAAAATCTTAACCCTGCGAGCAACAGCTCATCTGTCGAATGGTAATTGGATATATACCGTATATCGTTACGTCTAATAACTTTAAATTTTATATACAATTAAATTTGATAGTTTTTCTGCTTATTTCTAACTGTTTAGTTTTAAATTTAATGTATTAAAGTGATTTTGTAACCAAATAGTTTTATTCCAACGTCCAAAAAGTCAACCTTACTTTTCATAGTGTTGGAATTAAAAATATATTATTTTTAAAATAGACCTTAATACACACTAACAAATCAAATTATTGTGTTTCTCTAAAACCTAAACAATTCTCTCTATACTTATAAATACACTCGTTTAATTTGCCTCTTCTTAATTACTTATAAACATAGCAGATTCGTTTAAGTGGTATCAAATTCTTGGGAACATAGTCAAACTTAACTAACAAATAATTCATTGTCAAATTTAACTCCGATCTTATGCTGCTTCCACGTTGGTTCCATCTCAACGAAATATGTATTTAAATATATAGTATACATACAGTTATATATCAATGAATCTTCGGATTATACCAATATCAAATAATGCAACACATTCAATAGTTACTACATATTAAAGGCTGGAATACGTCTATATCGATTTATATGTGTCAAGACTATCACGTAAACTCTCTAGACGACATGACCGAATGTGCTTGCCATTACTTTTGGACGTTTGGGTGGTGGTATGATCAATGTATAAACAAGACTTGGCACTCTCATTGAGAAACACCTATGTAATTGTATAGTTCAACAAGAACTATAAAACGTCTTCGATTATTAAAGATTTCTTGAAAGTTAGAACTAAGTTATTAATAGTCTACGTCTTTCTTACCTATTGCATGCCTAATATTTAATTGTACATGTCTGAAAATATCGCCAGAATATTTCGGCTTCCAAAATTTGTAACTTGTACAAACGTATGAGTAGTTACAGCAGCAATACATAATCGTGCAGCAGTCAGTCATAGATGGTTTGTAGATGAATGCAGACGTATTGTGACCTGTATTCTGTAGTTCTGTTTTAATAATTAGTGTTGTGTTTAGTTTTTTATTAAGCGCATGTTTTAGAGTTAGTGAAGTTGACACACAACATGGTGGTTTTGATTCTTGACTTAGGCATGCCAAACGCTCTGGTATTATTTTTTTATTTTAACCTTTCATGTATTAGGTTATTTATTTGCCTGAAGAAGAAATCACATTACAGATTTCGAAACGGCGCGTTACTGATTTTTTATCTCAGTGAACGATGGAAAATGTCCGGAAAAAGTCTTGTTTTATTTACAATCTTTCCATCGTCAAATATAAACTGCAACCAAAGAACACATAATCGCCAGATAACGTTAACCGGAGTTTTGCAATTGATGAATAAGTTTCTAAAATTATAATGAAGCAGCCGAATTACCTGAAATTAGAAACTACCACCCGGAACTTGGAAAAAGTTTAATTAAATCAGAAAAGTTTTCTCATTTTTATTGAAACAAAAAATTTATCTTATCAATAGTGAACTCATAAAAAAAAATTTCGGATGTAACCTTATGATTTGAATTTTTTTATGAAAGAATGAATCTCTCTTGCTATTAATACCAAGGAAAATACCTGGAAATATTACAAAGTAGGGATTATTATTATTCTTACAAATAGCTATGTTGATTATTCATTGACTGATTTAATAAATGGATCGCTAAAAGAAATTATGTAAAAGAAATAAATTTAAAAGGCATAACATTCTTACGTCGCTACCAGCCCTTTAAATTCACGGTTTGATTTTCCATGTTTTATACGTAATTTTATCGTAAGTCCACTACTCAGTTAGAAGTATTATGTAAATTTATCGAAATATTTAAACTGTTTTAAAAAAGTGCATATGTTTAGCGTAGCACAATATCTTTATAATTTGCATTTGAATTTATATTCCAATCTGAGTGATTAGGACAATCTCCTTCCATGAGTATCCAACCATACTCGTATATTGTAGTTTCTCAGAATGTGTACCTAAAGTTTCACAGGAGTATTTTAATGAAGTAAGTACATAAATTCTAGTTGTTACTTCTTCATTAATCAATTTATGGATGAACTGTATACCATGTACAGAATATGGACAAGAGAAATTTCCGAGTATTAATGAATTATTACTTCTGATAATTTTTCTTCAATGTTTTGTTTTATAATGATAAAAGAAGAAATAAAAGCAACTTAGTTTTATTGTAGAACAATTTTAAAATACACTTCACATAAACTGTTATCTATTACCTATTCATAAACTCCTTCTATTAATTCGATAATAGTTAGAAACAATGTACTGTATTTCATGTATAAATCTGACTCCAAACTAAAGGGTAATAACGCCAAATAATAACAGATTCTTGTAGATTCTACCACTTGAAGTTTTGGGCAGTTGAATGGCTGGATCTACTGAAACTGTTCCGTATTGCTGATATGAACTTAAGTTGTTGATCCTGATTTTAATAAGAAGAGATAGATTTGAAATATATACTTTTCAGTGCAACCTCAAACCGTGTATTAGTGATAAACATTCGTGTTTTTAAACAAATATCTATATATCTGTCACCCAGACTTATAAAATACGATTATCTCTGTCTCTCTCTGTGACACATGAAGAATATAATGGTGTATAGTACTTGATACTTTGCATGCAACCTCAGCCTTTTACACGACACGTAGTAATCCGTACCTTGTTCTGAACTATCAAAGGAACTGTTTACGCAGAGCCGGGAGTGGGTCTCTGTGACACATCAAGAATATAATGGTGTATAGTACTTGATAGCCGTACCTGTTCTGAACTATCATCTCTGTGACACATGAATATAATGGTGTATAGTACTTGATATTTTACATGCAACCTCAGCCTGTTACACGACACGTAGCCTTGTTTCTGAACTGTCGAACTGACGCAGCGCCGGGAGTGGGTCTCTGTGACACATCAAGAATATAATGGTGTATAGTACTTGATATTTTACATGCAACCTAAGCCTGTTACACGACACGTAAGTAATCCGTACCTTGTTCTGAACTATCAAAGGAACTGTTTACGCAGAGCCGGGAGTGGGTCTCTGTGACACATCAAGAATATAATGGTGTATAGTACTTGATATTTTACATGCAACCTAAGCCTTTTACACGACACGTAGTAATCCGTACCTTGTTCTGAACTATCAAAGGAACTGTTTACGCAGAGCCGGGAGTGGGTCTCTGTGACACATCAAGAATATAATGGTGTATAGTACTTGATATTTTACATGCAACCTAAGCCTTTTACACGACACGTAGTAATCCGTACCTTGTTCTGAACTATCAAAGGAACTGTTTACGCAGAGCCGGGAGTGGGTCTCTGTGACACATCAAGAATATAATGGTGTATAGTACTTGATATTTTGCATGCAACCTCAGCCTTTTAACACGACACGTAGTAATCCGTACCTTGTTCTGAACTATCAAAGGAACTGTTTACGCAGCGCCGGGAGTGGGTCTCTGTGACACATCAAGAATATAATGGTGTATAGTACTTGATATTTTGCATGCAACCTCAGCCTTTTACACGACACGTAGTAATCCGTACCTTGTTCTGAACTATCAAAGGAACTGTTTACGCAGCGTCGGGAGTGGGTCTCTGTGACACATCAAGAATATAATGGTGTATAGTACTTGATATTTTGCATGCAACCTCAGCCTGTTACACGACACGTAGTAATCCGTACCTTGTTCTGAACTATCAAAGGAACTGTTTACGCAGCGCCGGGAGTGGGTCTCTGTGACACATCAAGTATATAATGGTGTATAGTACTTGATATTTTGCATGCAACCTAAGCCTTTTACACGACACGTAGTAATCCGTACCTTGTTCTGAACTATCAAAGGAACTGTTTACGCAGCGCGGGAGTGGGTCTCTGTGACACATCAAGAATATAATGGTGTATAGTACTTGTTATTTTGCATGCAACCTAAGCCTTTTACACGACACGTAGTAATCCGTACCTTGTTCTGAACTATCAAAGGAACTGTTTTACGCAGCGCCGGGAGTGGGTCTCTGTGACACATCAAGTATATAATGGTGTATAGTACTTGATATTTTACATGCAACCTAAGCCTTTTACACGACACGTAGTAATCCGTACCTTGTTCTGAACTATCAAAGGAACTGTTTACGCAGCGCCGGGAGTGGGTCTCTGTGACACATCAAGTATATAATGGTGTATAAGTACTTGATATTTCGCATGCAACCTCAGCCTTTTACACGACACGTAGTAATCCGTACCCTGTTCTGAACTATCAAAGAAACTGTCTACGCAGATCCGGGAATGGTACTTTTAGTTTATTACACTTTGGGAATAAAATATGTTCTATATCTATACGAATCTACTAACGCATGGCACTCGATTTGAGATGGTGTTAACTAGAATTGGCTACATTTATGTTCAAAAACCCAATGTGTTCAATAAAACAGTAAAAAATTGATAAAAATAATCTTAAGATTACTATGAGAAATCAATTTAAACATATAACGTTAACAGTGAAAAAGCTGGAAATACTTCGTACAATAATTATATAACCACGTGTTTTCATGCTATTTCACAAGATGATGCAAACTGTTTATAATGTTGTAGGAAAAAATTTAATAAGTGTTTTATTGTAAAATGTTTTGAGTATTTTTAAGCTAATGTGTCTAAATTATAATTAATTCTCTTTATTATTAATAATAATTCTACTATTATTAATATTAATACTGTTCTCTAACTTGAATGCTGAACACGCTTTTCAATCGTAATTTCATTAAAATGAAAAGCGATGAGACTTTAATTCAGTTTTTAATTTTTAACCGTAAGGTATTATATATCCTTCTAAAAACAAAGTAATATATTCTTAGCTATTTATCACCTTGTAATTCAAATATCATATCACATTTTGGAGGAAAATATTATGAAACTAAACTTGTAATATAATTTATAATCATAAATTTATCCTACAAATCAAGGTTATCTGTTATCTTGTACATTTCAAACATTTTGGAAATATAATTTCTAGCAATCTCTGTGGGAATAGCATTTACATGTACATGTCTTATCTGGGATATGTATGTGAGATGTCACATTATCATATCATCTGGTATTGCAGCAACTGTTGAATGTATTCGTATCACAGGATAGCATACCTTGTAATTTGTCAAGTTTTGCCAACTCACCTGTCATACATTTGTATTAATGTTATTATACTGTATTGTAATATATAATATGATTTACTTTAAGCCGAGTTTAAGTACAATACGGTCAGATTTCAATGGCTAGTTGTGCAATGTGAGGTTTACAAGAAAATAATAAAAAAGTTATAATCTAAATGATGTTTACACGTGATGATTTGCGAATGCTATTTTTCAGCGCCAAATGAATTATGACACCAATGACTACATTAGTTTTCAGCCCCTGATATATAATGTCATGATTTAAGTTACAAAATTATTATAGCATAGATGCATTTTTATTTTAATACAGTTAAAAAAAGATTAATTGAAAAGCTTACATTGCATCGTGAAATTGGCATGAGTATTTTTGGTAAATTTGTAATTTACTTAATAATAACTCAAATGAACATAATAATTCACTGCAGTCACAAAAAAACTCTTTTTATTATTTAAATTATTTTCTTCAAGATTCTCCGCAACGATTCAATATATTTTGCATCATCAGTAAATTATTATACTGAAAATTAAATATTTATAGGTGACAATGCATTCTAATAAGGTGTTTATAAAATGGTTAACTTAAATTCTCCATTTATTTTCTCTTGTAAAGTGAAAGAGAGATCTGTTGGTATTCACTGTAACTGAATACATTACAAATATGTAGGCCATATTTGTACTCAAATCTGTGAATACAGATAAGAGTAATTTAGTATGGAATTTTGATACTAAGTTAGCTAGTCACTAATTTTAACTTGTTTTAGATATTTACCCTACTATAAAATGCCAGAAAGATATCTCCTAGTCATATTTAAGAAAATAATTCACTTGGTAATCTTAACCATGGTCATCTTGGTTAATCAAATATGAATGAACGGATCTTAAAACACTTGGATATTGTATACAAAATAATTAATTGTAAACCGACTCTTTCTGAACACCTAGGTGAAAGAAATTTAAACCATAAATTACAAGTACTTTCTGTTTTCCTATAAAAAAGACGAAATTCATTTGTTGATCGTGATAATCATAACTGAAACAAGAAAATAAACTCATTGAAAAATTCCTTAAAAATTAAAATCATGTTAATTGTAAACGTGTAGTAATTAAAAAGAGAACTTTTTAATGGTTTTTGCTGTGATTATCAATCGCTAAAACTAGGTTAAAAACTGCTTTGGGTAATAAATAGTTAGAGAGAAAATTTGAATCGTAAATAATTGAAGTAACATCTAATAGTCCTTGTCTCGATCCTGATCTTTGCCACAGTACTTCTGGTGTAGATATTCTAAGTCCTGCGTGTTGAATAAATTTGAACATGAAACTGAACAACGAGAAGCGTACTGGTACTTATCAAGCTTCACTCATCGCACTGGTTCTTTGTCAAGCTTCTCCAACCTACCAGCGTGTGATTGTAACGTCTTTTTTAAAGAAAACTTAAATTTATCGAAACACATTACAATATCTCACTTTTATTATTTCCATGGAAATTAAAAAAAAAAAAACATTGATATATTCACATTCACAGATGTGTATATTTCACCTGTTTCTTTTGTCCCCTAACATGCTTGTTTACACCTCGACTACTAGGAATCTTATTACTTGCTTATATACGCATATACGTACTATAGAAACAAAAATGAGAGAGCACTTTCCACATATCCCTGGGAAATTAATAGATAGTTTTCTTATTTTTAGTAAAGATTAGGAAATATTAACAAATAATTACTTCAAAATGTAATATATAAGCCCACACTATTCAGCATTGAATAGTATAATTTAATGAATGGGGTAACACAATAAACAAGGAAAGGCTTACAAATTTGGTATTGACATTAATTTTTAATATAGACAGCCTAAATATATGTTGTGGGTCCTTCATATTAATTTTGATCACATTTATTATGCAATGACTGATTTTGTGATAGGAGGACATCGTAATGGGAGCTCCGGTTAGAATACCAACGCACAATAAATTTATTAGAAATTTATTCCAAATCTTTCCTCTTATCACGAAAAAAAGTAGAAAAAACTGAGTGTGTAAATTTTGTTTCAAGATAAACAAAATACAAGTGACTGAATATTAAGCTACAGTAAATTCATTTTTTTTAAATTTTTGAACAAAAAATTTATTCGCAATATATTTGATTTACCTAACAACAAATTCATCACAATTATCACAATTAATAGTTAATCACTATATTTACCTATATCATTCTTCATATTATATTTAAATCGTTATGGATTATTCAAATCATATTGAAAGACATTATTAAGAACCACCAGATTCTTTGTAAATTCTAATCTATTGAATACAAGTTGTCAAGAGGGCTTGTTGGTCAAGTCTCCAATTCCCTTTTCGTATTACATCATTTCGGATTTATTTATATATATATTTTATATATATATATATACAATGAGAGATCAAGTTGATTTGGAGACAATATTACATTTCAATATGAGTCACTAATAATTATATTATATGTTTGGTTAATATGTAACATAATTATATTGGAGATTAGGAATTACACGCTACATACAAAGTAAAATATTCACATAAGTACAACCCTATATTTGGCTCCTTATATAACGTTTCCTTAAAGTATTATGGCGTAAAATTGATTTCATGGATCCAAAGTTAAATACAAACCAAGAAAGGAAGTGAGAGGAAGATATATTATATGCAATAAAATTGAACTATTACCTAAAATCAAGTTTAAAAAAATCTTAATTAACATCTAAAGTTATAATTAACATGTGTTGTGAAACATCTTAGTCTGTGTCTTTCTCTACCACTCCCCAAAGCGACACGTGACTAGAATAAACCATATCAAAGTACCGTATCTGCGATAGACTACAAATCACGTGACTTAAAAACTTCAACTTGGCATTATTTATTCTCTTAGTTCTTCAAAGTGAATTACTTGGAAAGATTTTTGTTTTCTGAATAAATAAATGTTCTCAAAGTGTGCTGTAATACGTTGTTACAATTTAGGACACTTTAAATCCTATTGTAATAATTTTTGCAGAATGAGAATTTTCAAAAATCATACATGAGACGCATTCCACCATACGCGTTTTATTTGAAATTTATTTATTTATTTTTTTATAAAAGCAATTTTCAACAATCTTAAGTTTGGCTTATAGCGTCTGGTTGACTTTTTAAATAGTCTCCTGTAATATACAAGTAAACCGATTCAGGAAAAGTATTAAAAAGTTTGTAAATTTAACCTTATGGAATGGTAAGAAAAGCGATATCAATTGACATAAACTTATTTTTAGAAAATTGAGTAAGGCTTCGGCTGTATTCCACCAAAGGCAAAGGTCTCCCAATAGTATCTTGCCCTATAAGACGGAATAATATCCTCTTCCTCAAACATTTCATTAATTATTTTTATTTTCAGTGCTCTTAGAAGTTTCTACATATCTGAGTTAAAGTTTAAGCTTTTTTGGTTTACTGCAAGCTAGTTTTTCGATCTTTTCCAATCCCTAAGCCTCGTTGCTAATATTTTTTACTTTACCTTTGGAATTTATCGTTAAAAGTACAAATTACCATACTCAATATGTTAATGTACATAAAGTAATAAAGACCGTTTTCTGAATAACAGACCATATATAATAATTGAATGACTTATTTATTGATGGACGAAAATTTAATAATTTTGCAACAGATTTCAAGCTAAATGAAGAGCTAATCCATTAATGAAATAAAGACCCTTGAATTTTTAACGTATGAAAATATAAAACTTCTTGCTTCACACTGATGCAATGCGTAGTGATCTATTTTGTAACGTCGTCGGAAATAATAATTTCCGAATATTAAATTGTTCAAAAATATAGTTTAATATCTAATAGTACAAAATGACACAGTAAAATTCTCCGTGGATCAATCCTCTTTCGAATTTATAACTGCACAAGCCAATCATCAATTATCATCCGAGAAATAAAGATAAATATGTACAATGCCAGTGACAACGTTCTGCTGCTAAGATTACCAGTGCACCAGTAACAGCAGGATGTCAATTGTTTCGAGTGATCCATAGTTTTAATCATGTATATTATATTTTAAGTATGAGACTTGAAAAAAATTTTTTTTTATTCTAAGAAAGAAATTTCCATATTTTGAAATATTTTTTCATCAAGAAAATATTACAATATAAGTTCAACCTCAATACTCGGAGGTGACTCTGACAGCTGTCGGTGGTTCAAGAGTTAAAGTGATACTGAATATAAAACATACACTTAACATTTCGTAAAACAGAAAAAAAGTTGACTTATTTCATACTACAAGTTAAAAGGAAGTGGATACTATTAAATAAAGCTTAGTTAGCCTTTATGCCTAGGAATAAATTATAAACAAAAACTGCTTCACCAGAAGTGTTCAGTATGTGAAACTGCAATACTGTCTTCAATTGTCTATAAAATGAAAATCAGAACACAATTGATGTTATTAATAATTATACAATGCGTTAATAATATTATTTGCAAGAAGATGTCGACTTTTACACAGGATTACTACTTAAGAACACAGCTCGCAGGAATTCGGTGAAAAAATTGTTCTGTGTGATAATCGTTTTATCGGAATACCCAGTGCCATAATTTGTGTCTTGTTCCAATAATCTAATTTACCAGATAAAACACTATAACCTATACATTTTAAACGTAGAATAAATTTTACAATTTTAAATATTTAGGTGTCTGATAATTACTATTAGGAACTTTTGAAATTATTATTTAGGATATTACTATACAGGACATTATTTATAAAATTAAAAAAAAAAAACACAAAATAGATGTTGAAAAATGTAAATGCACAACCGAATTATTTTGAGTCTCCTAATAAATAGGAAGTTTAATTCAATAGTAAAACTTTAATGCAATAATCTATTAAAAATTTAGATTGTTTTCTAAATTTACTGAACCTCATGATCGAGATATCCTGATGAGGGTTGGTTCAACTCTGCAAACATTTTCTCCAATATATGCATGTTTCGCCTTTGCACAGTGAAACAAGTACATTATGCGCCAATATAATCAGTACTGACTTTGTAACGCATCGCATGCATGTAAAAAACATTTTCAGGTGATCTTATTACATGTTCTAAAAGGGGTTTTAAACAATTAATAAGGTAAGGATTTTGGAGCATCCTGGTTAAAAAAAGCAATATTTAATAATACATTTTGTTGAAGTTAGATAATAAAATATATTCTTTTTAAAATTTCGTTAATAAAATTATTTAGTAAGATTATTTTATTATTATTAAATAAGACAATAAAAGGCAAATGTATACAACAATAATTTAACTCCAGATTCTGGAAAAATTTTAAGTGTTTCTTAGTATAAATTATAATTACTTATAAAACATTAATAGCTAAGTTAACAGCTACTCAAAACTTTTTATTGCGTATAATTCTTAAAAAATCTAAACTATCCAGCTCTTTTCCTTTGTACCAGCAGTTGCTTATTTTAATTATCCAGCATATTTTTATTTTTTAAGTCCTGAGATTGTTTTTTTTTCATATCGGAAATAGAGAAAATATTATTCCAAATAATCTTTACAGTACGAGAAGCTTTGAAAGTAAATATTTTAAACTGCCAAAAGTAAATAAATTCATTTTCCATTATTCCTTTAAATACTTGGGTCCGAAAGTTTTTTAATCAACTTCCGCTTCACATAAAAAATTAAACTAATGAAACATATGTTTCCTAGATGGCAATCACTTGGGTTTATTGGCAACAGAACATAGGGTACCTCAAAAGCTTCTTAGTGAAGCAGTTTATATTTATATTCCATACAAACACTATTTAAATGTTTACACAATTATATTCTCTATACTTTAAATTATGTATTATACTTTTTAAATATAATTACTTTAAATCAGATGTTACAGCGGGCGGATAAAGACTATCAAATAATGTTATACTGTTATGATTCCTATTTGTAATGTTTATATTTTTTACAACACTGGTCACACAACTTGCCACAAGTGGCCACAGTTTAATTTCTCAAACGTATATATGTATGTATTGCCATGTTTTTTTTATTAAGATAAATAAAATTCATTTATTCATATTCATAATGGGTGTTTAATACATATATCTAGTTAAAAATAGCTTTATATAATTAGAGAAGCTTTAAAATTGCTGATATTGTTTTATATGAATATATTTACTCCGATTCAAATATTTATCAGGTTTGATAAATAATATATTCTGGTAAGTAATATACATAAATAAACTGTGAGAAGTTCAAATTCGATACTTTTTGATTTCATATTTGTGTGAACAAAGCATTTCCATACACGTATATAATACAAATACCATTTCGGCAATGCAATATAGGAACTATCGCAATAATAAGAGAATGTACTTGTAACTCTCCCCCAGTTGATAGAGTTTCTGCATTCTCTACTTGCTTTTAGCTTTATGCTCTTATGCTAAGTGCTTTTCGGATATCTAACAAGTGCTTTT
Source organism: Homalodisca vitripennis (assembly GCF_021130785.1). Lineage (NCBI taxonomy): Eukaryota > Metazoa > Arthropoda > Insecta > Hemiptera > Cicadellidae > Homalodisca > Homalodisca vitripennis. The sequence continues at coordinate 16,621 of NW_025777651.1, read as the reverse complement.
CCGGATATCTACCAAGTGTCTTTCCGGATATCTACCAAGTGTCTTTCCGGATATCTAACCAGAATCCTTTCGAATAAATTCCCACTTTAGCACCGTTGTAAACATTTCAAAGTAATTCTATATCTAGGTAGTAGACTAGTATGCCACATCACGTGACACGTAACAGGATTCGTAGAGGTTGTGCACAATGTATAAGTATAACTCGTTTAATTCTCAAAGTGTCCTCCGGGAAAATACACACAGACAATCATAGAAAATATTCATTGACATAAAAACTATGTTCATCCGAAATTCCATGATAGAACAGGTACCATCACAAGACATATTTCTGTTTATTATATAAACATTAAGTTTCCTGCGAAATTTAATTTGTACGGATGGAATCCGTCTTAACTTATCTTGCCGCCACATTGTAGACTCAAATTTAGGTTCAAGAAGTTAACGTGTAAAGTATTGTAACTTCGTCTAACATGGTTACATCAAAATTAACTTGGACGTAAGATCAGTATTGACAATTTTGGGTGCCACCATTTTATTTAAGATTATATCTCTCTGAGGTATAATTAGCGCATGATGTTCCAATAATAAAGAAGACCTTTAAACTTGTATGCACGTCGACCTATTCTTACATGTAAGATTTTCCATCGATTGTGGTGAAGTGGTGAAGAGCGATTGATTAGTTCAAAAAGTTAATTTTATGCCATATGTCACTGTACAATTGTTTTGCGTTTGTACGTTTACAAGTACAGAAGATATCAGAACTTTTGAAGACTCTTCAGGACTCATTTATAGATTGGTCCATTTTCAAGTTGAGAAGAATGGTAAGCTTCGCTAAAGGTCAGCTAATTTTTCATTTTTAATATAACATTCATAGAATATAATATGGAAAATATAAGCTCTCAGAGCTTAAATTAATGCCTATCAAATATTAAGGGTTCAAAGTGTCGCATTTTCCAGTATAAGACATAAATAAGTAAACTACATGTTACATTTGAGTTTTATATCATGTGTGTTATATCAATACAAATTGATTTCAAGAATAAGTTTATTTTTTATAAATTATATAATATTTTATATAAACCTCATAAATTGTATAAGGTTTTTGTTTTAAAACAAAAAAGAAGCACAGTCAATGAAGCCTACTAATAACTTTAAAGAAACCTAGATCCAATGAAATTTTAAAGCTCTTATACGAGTTATCGTTTCTTGTATGGCCATCAAACAGAAATGTCGTTACCTTTCTCGTAACCTTTCATTTCAAAATGAACAAGAAGGGCTAAATGTCAAAGGATCAGAACATAAAGTACAATCATGTTTCTACATGTGCTCTGTACGCATTCGTAATGGAACTTGTGACGATTTTTGATTACAACTCTTTTTACTCTCGTACGACTAATTTTAAATCAAACAATGGGTTATGCCATACGAAATTTTATTTTTGTACATAATACATGTTCAGATAAATCGTACTACCTCAAGTAATAGATTATTTTAATTGGAAACCTTATTTTTAATTTATTTGGGAAGTATAGTATTTGTATACTATTAGGAAATTTTAATAATGCGTGTTATGATTGTCATGGATATAATAATGAGTGAAGTGTGGTAGTAATATAAAGTAGAGAGGACGAAAGGTTGAATGCTCCAAATATCATGGTGTTGAAATTTGATATGATAACTTTCAGTTTGTTAACAAATTTATTTAATCTTTAATTTTATCGTGTTATATTGTTTATATAAAATATTCTTTAATTCCCAGTCCATTCCCATGAAGGGACATTCACCATCATTGAACTCGGTGTTGCCTGTATATACATTAAGCTTCGATAAAAATGTTCTACAACTGACAGACAGACAGACAGTAATTATATTTTGTACATCCCCTCGAGTAATGTATTGCACTTTCATTTATTAAAATGAATTGGATTCACGAGGAATAAAGTCCAGCAACTCGCAGAAACAAGCAGGCATGCTGGTTCAATTTAATAGGAGATACGAAGACATATTATTTCAAACTGATTTAATATTCCGTGAGTATGCACGCAAAGATTGACATTTTTATCCTTGTAAAATACGGCTACTTATATAACAAACACCTGAGCCAACTTAATCTTTATTTCTGATTGTTAGTGAAGCCTATTAAGGGCGGGAGAATTTGTAGTTATATCTTGAGAGTGAACTGACTTATAACTTGTTCTGAAGAGCTTAATTCTTTATAAGGAGCATAGGAGTTGAATCATAATGCATGTTATTACGTGGGATTCTCCAGATTGTGTGAACATGTTTACATTATTTTAATAGTTGTCCAATATGACAACGATGAAATCTTTAAATATTTAATTTCCCAACAAATTGTGTAAGTTTACGGGACTTAGTATTTGACTTGTAACATTTTTATTGACCTCGACTATCCGTTAGTGTTTCGATAAAAATGTGTCAGTAACAATTGCTCTTTGTCTGCTGGAGTTTTAAAGATTTCTTTTCTTTGTGATGTTTGTCTGACTGTGCAGGAAACATCAAGCATAAAATGTTCTACAGGGCATCAAAATTTGCATGTATCCACAGTGGTCTATTACACATTTCATTATATATGACGCGTGGTATATTACACATTGTAATAGTATTGAAGAACATGATTTTACTGTGCACGGTGCTCGGAGAGTAGTAGTTAAGGTTCAGCGTGCATTGAAGATAAAACGCGTTTAATACCTAAACGAATGAACACATGGCACACGACACGGTAAAAATGCAGAAGAATTAGCCGTATTATAATTTATCTCTAATTTATAGTTTACGAAATATAACCATCTTGATTCCCTACACAAAATGCTTAATAGTAATTAAATAAATTTTACAATGTATTGTATATTTGAATTTCCTATGAATAATAGTACTTAATAATACTCTACCACCTAGTTATGTAGTTGTTCCAAATAGTACACCAAGAATCGTTTATATAAAAATACGTAATTCCAGTATGTATATAACACAGTTATATTACATAGATTTTACATTCTATTTACAAAAGATATAAGCCATAATTATCCAATGACTGCCAGTTGGTTTATATATCAAATTACATATCACACATGCTCTGATATTATTACAGAATTATCAGTGATAATGCCCGTCTATAATATGATTACAAAACACATTTTCAAAAATTTACATCATAATCGATAAATCAATAAATATTTAGTTCAATCTTAAATTTACCAAACTTTCAAAAATATAAAACTAGTAAGCATTCGGTACTCTTCATAAATAAAACATCACACACTCATTGAGCTACTGAATAAAAAACATACCACACAATCTAGTTTTGTACTATTATACAATCCATTGAAGTTTTGTATACATTTTGTGCCTAGGTGAAGTTACCTTTAAACCTATTAAATATATCTTAATTACATATTCTAATGAATACACAATTATCTCAATTAAATTGTGGACAATAATACTTATTATGTTTACATAAATAAACACATTACCTTATATACACATTTAAATAAGAGTTTGTTTAACTTTAAATTCACGCTAAAACAAAAGAAATAAAATTTAAATATAATTATGAGTGTGTTTTATAGCAATTATTTACGTAAATAGTGTAATAAATGGCGTTAAATGAAAAAAAAATATTGAATTTAACAAGCTAATCTTTTAAGGATAAAAAAACCATGTCCATCTCTATTATAATAATTATTTAAATGTTCTTAATTAAAAGCATAAATCTCCCAATTGCCGCTATAATGTTGCTACGTTTGCAAGAGTTTTATTTAGTCCTGCAATTTTTTTGCTCTTAACGTTTCGTCTAGAAGTTTAGAAATTGATTTTTCATTAGGAATGTCTGTGAAGGTTTAATTTTGACCTCTGGCGGTAGTTCCAGTAAGTCAGTAAGTTTTAATTAAATCAACAATTATAGTATATATTTCTCCTCAAATTTGTGCAATATAGTTATTTAATTTTTTAAAAGCAAGCAACTGACTATAATTAAGTTATGTCATTTTAATCCTAAGTCAACTTTCATTCACTAGTTTAAAATTTTTCAATGTAACAACTGTTATAAAATGACTGAAAGATGTCTCTTAGAATATTATATAAAAATGCTTTAATTAATCAATACGTTTTATCAAATATGTATGAACAATATGTATCTTATAAGATTTGGGCGTTGTAAACTGATTCATTTAAAATAAACGTTCATGTTCAGGTTATTATTTAACCAAAAATAATGAGTTTAAAAAAAATATCCATTGAGGGCAAAAACATAAAAATCTACGTAAAACAACAGTACTTATAATTATTTAAAGTATGTTTACAAATATTCTATACAACGATTGATTATAAATTGGCATGCAATAGGGTAATATTATTATTAATTGTGAAAATTTAATAAAGGCTAAAATGGATTATAATAAGTTATTTCTATGGCTATATTACTTCAATAATGTTGTAAATTTAAAAAGAGCTCTGGTGGTAATTTCAGCAACTAATTAGATAAGTTAAAATTTATAGACCTTATTTCTCCACAAATTTGTACAATATGCCTATTTATTTTTACAGTGTAAACAAATAAATGTAATTAAGATATTAATTTTAATCCTAAACCAACTAGAATTCACTAATTATAAAATATTTTTAATATTACACCACTATAAAATGCCTGAAAGATATCTCTCAGGCATATTTAACCAAGTAAGTCTCTAAGTAATCTTTACACCATTTATGAAATATATATAAAAGGACCTCAAAACATTTAGATGCATGACGGCCTCGTCATCTCCTCTCTCCCGGACTGACATCACTCCACCTCTACCCGAAGAGTTGAGAGAGGAGATTCGCCTTCGTCGCAGACTGCGAAGGGAGTATCAGCAGTCCCGATGTCCCCACGCCAAGCAGACCTTCAACCGCCAGGCCAGGAAGTGCTCTCGTCTCCTGGCTGAACACAGAGCGGCTGCGTGGGATGACTTTGTGGAACATCAAGCTGACGGTGGTGTCGGCGGCATCTGGAAAATCTCCAGGGCAACTTCCAGGGGAGAAGAAGACCAACCGACCACTTCATGGACAGCGTGGTATTGTCTACTCCCTGGAGATCGAGCAGAGGCCTTCGCCGACACCATGGAAGACCAATTCTCCCCACACGCGGATGTCTACGAAGAGGACACGTGCGAAATGATTGAAAACTTCCTGGAGGAATACCAACCTGACGAAGACGACCTACTGCCCACTGTGACTACACTTGAAGTGCAAGACCACATTTGCCGCCTTCGCCCGAAGAAGGCCCCTGGCCCGGACTCCTTAGGAACTCCAGCATTGAAGAACCTGCCGGCTTGGGTGATCGTCACGATCACCTGCATCTTCAACTCATGCCTACGCCTGGCTCACTTCCCGACCACCTGGAAGGATGCCAAGGTGATCATGATACCCAAGCCCGGCAAAGGACCCTCTCTTTCCGGAGAACCACAGGCCGATCTCCCTCCTGCCTGTGCTCTCCAAGATTCTGAAGAAGATCGTCTTGGCGAGATTCCCTGAGGAGTTTTTCACGTCTATCAGGACAGAACAATTCGGCTTCCGCACCGGCCACTCCACCACCCTTCAGCTTCGCAGAGTCCTTGAACAACGTCACCGGAGCTGTAGGAAGGAAGCGCCACTCCACTTCGGTCCTGATAGACGTGAGCAAAGCCTTCGACAAGGTGTGGCACGAGGGACTGCTCTTCAAAGCTGTCATCGTCTCCATTGCCTGGCAGGATTTTCCAGCTGCTCCGCAGCTATCTCCACCTCCGGACCTTTCTCCGTCAGCGTTGCCCGATCCACCTCCACGACCCGCCCAGTGACATCTGGTGTGCCACAGGGATCAGTCCTCGGCCCCATCCTGTACCCTGTGGTACACAAACGACTTTCCGGTCGCTCCGAGAGTGCAGCTATCCCTGTACGCGGACGATGCGCTCCTGACGGCCACTTCTGCCAATCTGAGGATGGCTGGGTTCTACATCCAGCGGCAGCTGCACCTACTGGAGCCCTGGTTGACCAAGTGGAGGATCAAGTTCAACGTTTGACAAATGTGAAGCCATAACATTCACGAGGGACAAGGAGACAAAACGGACGGCCGTCACCTGTCATTCAACGGCGACGACATACTGTGGAAGACTTCAGTCAAGTACCTGGGGGGTACTCCTGGACTCCAAGCTGACCTTCACACCCCACGTCAATAGGATCTGTGGCCAAGCGAGGAATGGCTTCGGCAGCATCGGCCCCCCTGCTCAAACTCCACGAAGCTACCGACCAGGACGAAGGTCCTGCTCTACACGGCTCTGATACGACCAGTGCTTACATATGCGGCCCCAGCATGGTACCACCTCACCTGCAAGACCGCAAGGAGGCAGTTGCTAGCTGTCCAGAGCATGTGTCTCCGGCGGGCCACTGGGTCGCCCTGGTTCGTGAGGAACACTGTAGTCCAGGGCTTCGTCCAACGTCCCTACCATCAGGAGCTTCGTAGAAGGCCTGACATCGATCCTTGAGGAAGCTGCAGAGTCCTCACCGTGGGATCACATCCGTGAGCTTCGCGCCCCAGGAGGTCCCCCAAACTGCGTCTTCCCATGGATGATTGATGACATCGACTACAACTTCGACTGCAACCACGACACTTCACCCCACTGACTGACATGTACTAGGGCTTTGACCCTCGACACAAAAGGCAAAAGCCTAACCGGCAGAGGCCTTGAAAGATGTAGGGGATTAACCCCCCCACCGTCACAGCGACTTGACTTGACTAAACATTTGTGCAATTTACGAAAATTGTTGTAAACCGATTCTTTCTGTTCACTTAGATTACTGAAAGGATTTAAAACCTTTAATCAAGTTCCAGTATGCTAACAGAATGTTTTTCGAAATTTATTTTTCATCAAGACAAATCATCACTAAACAAGAAAATAAACTCATAAAATTCTTAAAAATTAAAATTTTCTTAATTGCAAACGCCTTATAATTTTATGGGTACTTTTTCACAGTTTTAGCTGTAATTAATAACTGCAAAAAACTGGAATGCAAATTGCTTTGGGTACTAAGAATATTAAGAAAAAACTTTGAACCGCAAATAACTAAAGTAACTCATCAATAAGTCTTTTTACCTCGATCCTGGTCTTTTCCATAGCACTCCTGGTTGTAGATTTTCCATGTCCTGCGTGTTGAACGACTTTGAACATTAAATTTAAAAATGAATATAGTCCTAGCCCTTATCGAGCTTTCGGCCATTGCACTTGTTCCTGTTCCTGCTTCTACAACCTTAACTTGCCATAAATTCATCAACTTTTGTAGACAACACTTTTGAACTTATCGGAAATCATTGAAATGCCTGTCCTTTGTGGTTTCTATGGATATTAAGAAATATATTAATATGTTCACTATTAATATATTTCGGTATGTTTCACCTGTTAATTTTTATTTTTGGTTTTACCTTTAATTGCTTTTTTACATCACGTCTACTACTGACATTAAACCTAGTTCTACTACCTAATTACTCTAATATCTAATGCTCCCAGGAGCTGGTTACTCGTAACCAGATGGGCTTGGCGACCCCGGGTTCCCCCTGAGCAAGTAGTCAGTATAGACTGGTTGGCACTATGCGACCCAGGATAAATCTGAGCAGACTATCAGCGCAGCCCATGTACTGACTGCGCTGTGGGTGCTACAGACAGGGAGAAGCGTCCTTGGTTAGTAGAGCTAGTAAATTTCCATCTTAAAGCGTATATGCACTGATTGATACTAGCTTGAAATGGTTTATTCGCAAAAACGCCCATGATTTACCCCGCATGGTTGAAACAGGGATCTAGGTGGACGTGGTGTGCTGGTGACTGAGGACAAGGTCTGCCTGCGGGATTCTGGATCCAACACTTCACTTTGCCATCACTAAACCCTGGATGTACTGCGGTTGAGACTTGGCCCCATCCTTAACCAGGGAGCCCCCGTTTGGCTCAGTCAGCGGTGGAGGTGTTGGGCAAGGGGCTTTCAATTCTGATAACCTACTAAACTCTCCAAGGCTGATTTACTTGTGTCAGTGTTGCGGCTAGAAAGAGGGCAAGGGACGGTTGCAAATACATATATATATATTATATATATATATATATAAATAAATATATATATATATAAATAAATATATATATATATATAAATAAATATATATATATATAAATAAATATATATATATATATAAATAAATATATATATATATATATATATTTAACGTAAATAAAAGTCATTTGACAGTTATTTGGTCTTCCGATCCATATGTTAGTTTGCTTATTTAAACGCATATGTGACAGATACGGCCAAATACAAAATAATTGAATCGGAAAAAAGTAAGCGCTCTGTGGTGTAATTGGTAGCACATTCACCCGGCAAGTGAGAGATCCGGGTTCGACTCCCGGCGGAGCAAGTACTTTTTGCGATTCAATGTTTATTGAAATTATATATATATATATATATATATATATATATATATATATTATATATACTATATATATATATATATATATATATATTGGTGCTCTGCTACCAGCCTCGTGTCGTAACGACCGGAAGAGCGCACCTCCCAGAGGAATAAATAACCGTGGATTCCACCACTAGATTCCTCCTATCCAAAACCTAACCAGCTTTGATGACTAAATATAACTAATAATTTGGATATGGTTCCGAAAGGTTCCCTAACAAATTATACCAAGTCCCAGGCCACATACACTTACTTCTACCCGTCAACTTCTACCCGATCGCTGCACAACGACTGCCCGCACAACCTCCGGTCTCAGCTTGCTAACCTAGCAGGTAACCATCCTACCAGAACCTGTCCAGAAGAAGTCCGGTTGGTAGGAGGCTCCTATAGTTTAAGCTAAGAGCTAGAGGTTGGCGCAGCTGGCTATCGCGTTCGCGGCTACTGAAGGATAACGCGCGCCAAATTCAAATCTATAGCGGCACTCACCGCATTCTCCCCTCCTTCTCCGAGGAGTTCGACAGGCTCAGCCATTAAGAGTGGTAGAAAGGGTAAGAGGAATTTTAACTGGAAGTGAATCAGTTATAGTTAAATTGAGCAAAATATCTTAAACTAGAACGCAGAGCTTACAAACGCTTAGTGTGTTGGACTAGTCCTGTCCTGGGTGATGTGTGTAGTCCTGTGTAAAAGGTCTCAATTTCCAAAGGTTTAGACCACATAGGCTGCAACTTGACTGAGATGTGTTTGGGTGCATTACTCAGTTTAAATAGTCGATACATTACTGTATCACCCACTCTAAAGGGAACTTGTGCTGGACCTTTATTATACTGTTTGGAGAAATACTTTTATAAGCGACAGTTTTCTAAATACAGTATCGTGTTAGTTAAATTATCCAAATTTTGTATATTTTATTTTCAACAGCAATATATAATTCATACCTACCAATAGTGAACAACAACAGCGCAACTTACTGGGTCTCAGTTCAATACTAACTCTGCTATTAACCTGGTGGCGAGGAACTGTACTAGCAACACAGATTCCTGGTGGCCATTGGTAGAAGTTATTTATTTGTTTAAATATATTTATAAGAAACCTACTGGTCTCAGTTCAAACTAACTCTGCTATTAACCTGGTGGCGAGGAACTGTACTAGCAACACAGATTCCTGGTGGCCATTGGTAGAAGTTATTTATTTGTTTAAATATATTATAAGAACCTACTGGTCTCAGTTCAAACTAACTCTGCTATTAACCTGGTGGCGAGGAACTGTACTAGCAACACAGATTCCTGGTGGCCTTTGGTAGAAGTTATTCATTTGTTTCAATATATTACAAGAACCAGTACACATGCTTAACTAAAACTGTAAAGAAATAAATTTTGAGTACTTTATATGCACATTTTCATAATTTAATAATTAAATAAATTCTTATAATGATGTTTTTAAAATAACACGTGTAATAAACCACTATAATAATGCCATCATAATTCAAAGAGTAATTTTACTTTTTCACTATCAAGTTATAATTACAACAACACTATGGAAGCCCGTTATAACATACTTAGTGGCATGATGTATACCGTAGAAGTTCCTCCCCTTGCAGTGGCGTAGTCAGTCAAAATAGTCATGGGATGATTGAAATATCCAACAGGTTTCCTCGGATAAAATGATTGTGCTTAAAAGTACAAATAGAGGCTAATTTGATTTTAAGTTACATTTTATCCCTTAGTTAAATTATGAAAAGCAAATTTTAAAAATATATTTAAATACAAACTTAGTAATTTCATGTAAATAAATAGTAATTTTGGTCCTAATATAATTAATATTCAGTTTATTGATTTTCATGCTTTATAAAATAGCAATTACTCTTACGCTAATAGGATTTTGGACATTTGTCATCATTACATATTAGATATCTAACACAACGTTTCAATAATATAAAAATGTGGAAAATGTTTGCAACCTCATTATCCTTTTAAACCTTCAATCGTAAATAACAAAATTTTACAAAGAACTTGTAGGTTATTAATCATGAACTACAGAAAAAGTTGATACTAAGCCACAATCGATCATATGAGCTGGTTCAGCCTTCAGCAAAAAGTCAGTAGCGTATGAACAATGAAGCGGAAAACGGAATTCTACTATAAATCTGAGAGAATAAAATAAGGGAATGCATCACGTTGTTTGCACAGACTAGTTAGTTCTTAAAAAACATAAACACCAACACAAGGAGACACAGACACTTAAAGAAAGTACAATCTTGTTTTAGGGAAGGTTTAAATAAATACATTACTAACAGATTTATTTACGCTTGGAAAGCAATACTTTTTTTATTTTGATTGTTACATTACTCAAATTATGCGTTGCAAGTCTAACTTTCAGGTTACCCTCATATTTCCATAACCTTCACTATTGGTTGGAACGGAGTAGACTGTATGTGTAACCACCGTACTCTGTCGTCTTGCGATTCGCAGCTGGTGCAACACAGTTTTTTTGTGGTGGAGGAGGACATTAGGAATTCATCCCTTTCCATGAACTCTGCATACGCTATACCCTCTCATGATTCTTATAGAAAATAAGTGCAATTATAAGAAAAGTAAGTTATAACATGATTTGTGTAACTGCAATATAACACCGCTATGTTTTTTCATATGTTGTGCCGATAATCTTTATTTTTAATTTTGAGAACGTTACAGATGTATACATAAGTAGCCACTTTTGATCGTTGTCATGGATTTGCCCATTCTGGGCCAATAGTAGACTGCATAGATGTTACTTTTCTAGCACTTGTTTTATTCTTTGTTTAACGTTTTATAACAAATAACAATGGAAAATGTTCGAAATCCTGTTCTACCTTTTGTTATTTCTTTCCCTCTGGCAACGCTAGAAAGATTGTTGTAAAACGCAAATTAGAAAATGCTTCTCATAACAATCTTAAATATTTTTGATAAAATTAAAAGAAACTTCCAATATATATTGGTGTCCATTCTGTACGAAATATTTTAAACTGATTCTCCCTGTACTCTTTGGGTACTAAGAGAATAATACATATCACCAAACACGAATTAGTAGCTTTTAAACAAAACATAACCATGCATTGTATTAAATATTTATTTTTTGTCCTTCTGTTAACACTACATATAAACTATTCTGGTGTTTTTTTGCTTTAAATAATGACTAAAACTAGATTTTAAACTGCTTTGTGTAACGATAAATAGTGAGTAAAACTATGATTTATATTGAATTAAAGTAACTCATCCTTGTAAGTCGTGGTCCTGGTCTGCTTCTGGCCATCACATCGTGTTCCTTGTGCTACTTCCAATGACTAGCTGTGAATTGAGCGAAGTTTGAAAAATGCAGCGACATAACACTGTAGAATTATTTAAAAAACATTAAATTATAAATGCCAATTTGTTCCAAGGATACAAAATAATATTTTGTGTAAACTGCTGTTTCACCAGCCCCTATTACATTGCTGACGTCACGACTACTAATAACACTAAAAGTTTTATCATGAACTTATTTTTTTCATTATATAACATTAAGTTTCACAAAAAAAATTAATTTTTACAAACTAAATCTGTTAACTTATGTTTCCGCCACATTTTACACTCAAATTAAGGTTCAACAAGTTAAAGTGTGATGTTTTTAGCTCCACCTGATATGGTTTTCTTATAATTAACCAATATAAAACTTTCACATAAGATAAATATTGAAATATACGAGCGCCACCATTTTGTTTAAGATAGATTTTTTTATGTATATTTCCAGGAACAATATTCTAATAATTAAGCCCTTTAAATAAATGTATATCAATCTATCTTTACATTAAGATTTTGCCACTGACGCCTAGCGGGCCATCCATTTTCGATGATGAAGAGCTTCTAATTGCATAAAAAATTAAATTTTAGGCTTTATGTCACTGTATGAAGTTGTGTGTTTATACTTTTACGAGTACAGGAGATATTAGAGAGTATAAAGACTCTTCAGCTTTCCTGTATATATCGGTTAATTTTCAAGAGCGCGGACAAACAGGGAGACGGGTAGACAGACAGACAGAAGTTAATATAATAAATCTCAGCCACTTGTTTATTTTTCAACACAAATTAAATAAAATTAAATAAATAAAAATAAAATAAATTTTTCCGTCCTGCCGGTGCTGAGCAAAATTTTTTAGAAACTTTTCCTGGAACAGCTCAGCAGGTTCCTCGAAAGTTTTGATATTCTCAGCCCGACCCAATTCGGATTTAGAGAAAAAAGGAGTACAGTAGACGCTGTAAACTAACCTCATAGAACATGTTGTCGATGGACTGTGAGAGGCGTGAACACGTGCTCAGCGTATTTCTCGACCTCTCCAAAAGCATTTTTGAGGTTGTGTGGTAGAGAGGGCTAAATAGCCCTAACTCCGCCTCTTAAATAAAGGCATATTTCATTTCATTTCATTATTTCATTTGACTGTGTGCATCATGAAATACTTCTGCACAAGTTAGAAAGGAGTGGTGTACGAGGTCTGCCTCTAAAATGGCTTGGATCATATCTTAGTGACCTAGAGCAGTGTGTGCAGATCTCGGGTGCCTTATCCTCAAAAGCAAAGATCACCCATGGAGTCCCGCAGGGATCTATCCTTGGGCCAGTTCTTTTTCTGCTTTACGTAAACGATCTGAACCCATCGATCCAGAATGGAAAGGTGGTTCAGTATGCTGACAACACGACTCTCTGTGTTAAAGCCAAAACACTTCAAACTTAGAAATAATTACTTTTTCTGAGTTGAATTCCTGCATTAAATTTTTTCTGAAATTAACCTGAAAACAAATGAATCAAAATCAAATTTTATGACATTTTCGCTAAGCAAACGAAAATCTGAAACAAGACCTTCAGTATTTGTGGATGACCTCCCGCTCGATGAAATGGAATCAACAAAATTCCTAGGAAATGTTACCCTAGACCAAAGACTAACCTGGGGACGTTCACGCTTGGATCATGTCTGTGCCAAGGTTTGGCATTCGGGCATCTTTGCCCTTCCGCAAATTTTGGCAAAGCACTGCCCTATTACAGGGTATTAAAAACCGATAGGGTCCTATTATGTTTTAATTTTATCCTCCACTTGGATATATGGAATCACAATCTTTGGGGCAGTCTTTTGTGCACAGCACAAGCTGGAGGCGAGGTCCTTCAGGCTCAAAAAAAGCTGGTACGTACCAGTAGAATTTTGAATTTAAACAATAGAGTTACAGTGTCATGTAAGCGGCCGCCTTTAGGGAGCTGGGATTTCTGACACCTGGCTGCCACTGTCTCTACATTCCTCTGAGGTAATCCTCTACATCCGATGTCAAGGTGTGCTTTGGTTAGGGGACGGGATGTGTACACCAACACGGGACGGTAGAGGCATGGGACAACTTGCGCGTCTCATACAGCAATAGGAACCACAATTTCGTTGCAGGGGAAAAATTTAACATCCCAGGATGTGGTTGTTCAAATTGATACGAATAGTACTCCCTGAACACAACCCAAACAACAAAATTGGAAAACACATTTTCAAAAACTCGAAGTTGGTTGAAAACACTCTTCTCATTTCGAGGGCATTTTACACTTCAGTGTGTGGATGAGTTTATGATGGGTCGCTGGGATGATTAAAACCTAAAATTCCTCAAAAGACCATCAAACGACAATAAAATTTTGCCGGGCCTGTATAAATCTGGGCGTCGTGAAAGAGGGTGTCGTGAGTTATTACAATGTATGTTCTGAATGGTGTATTGTCCAGTATGAATGATTAGGTTAGGTATGTAGACGAAGTTGTGATACAACATGTGTGGCATTGTCCTGTTTCACAATAACAGTTTATTTATTATTATTATAAAATTTTCGTGGAATAATGAAAATATAAATAATAAATAATACCCCAGAGCCTGGATAAGGTAATGGACTATTCAGACTTTTTAGGGCTTTCTAAGTTGTCGCACTGTTCCCAAGTGCAAGACAATAAAATCCCAAACATGTTAACAATTTTGACGACTTATAACGCCCACTATGTTTATATCGATATAAATTAAACTTTAAGAAAAACACATTTATTAAGATTATTTTTAATAAATAAACCTCATTAAAAACTGTAAACGGGTTTTAATATACGACAAATAAACACCGACAATGAACCATACTAATAACTATAAAAAAAACTTAGAGGCAATTGACATTTTAAAGCTATTATAACGAGTTATGGTTATCTCTTATGACCGTCCAAAACAAAAAGTACGCTTCTAGTCTCTCCTTCCGTTTGAAAATGAACATGAAGGATTTTACAAATGTCAAAGGATTAGAACATAAAGTACACATCATCATGTTTACATAAACATGTTTTCTGTACGCCTCCGAACATGGAACTTCTGGGGCTTTTTTTGAATTATAACTCCTACTCTTCTCGTACGACAAATTTTATATCAAATAATGTGCGGCTGATGCCATAACAAAATTTTAGTTTTTGTACTATTTTACCTAACTCTGGATAAACTCGTGATAACACCTCAAGTAATAGAAAGATTTTAATTGGAAAACTCTTAATTTTAAATGTATTTGGGATAAACTGTAAGTATTTGATTTGACTATCAGGAATTTTTTTGTACAACGCGTCGGTTATGGTTATCATTGGATATAAGTAAATGAGTTGAAGTGTAGTGGTAATATAAAGTAGAGGAAGACGAAAATGTTGAAATACGTGAATGCTCCGAATACCATGCGGTTGTTAATATTTGATATGCATGAACTTTCTGGTTTTTTAAAACCGAATTCTATTTATTATTTCAATTTATGGTGTTATCTCTGCTTTACTTATAACATGAAACATAAACATGCTCTCTTAATTCCCAGCTGAATTCCCCTTGAACAACATTTACCATCATTAATAAACTTGGTGTTGCCTGTATTATAAATAAGGCTTCGTGAAAATGTTCTATCAATAGATACAGTTGGTTCTCGAGATATCCTGCGGACAGACAGACGGACAGTAATTATATTCTTTTGTACATCCCCTCGAAGTAATTGTATGGCATTTTGGCTTATTAAACTATGAATTGGATTCATGTATAGAATGCGACGTCCGGCAACTCGCAGCAACAAGCTGGGGAATGTCGGGTCTATTTAATGGGAGAACAACGAAGGACATATTTCGAAACTGATTTACTATTCTGTGGAGTTTACGTTAAAGATTGACATTATTTTTCGGTTGGTAAGATACAGTTACCGACATTGTCAAACAGCCTGGAGCCAACTTAAATCTTTTATTTTCTGATCGTTTCTGTGAAATGCCTAATAAAGTGCAGATTGATTTTTAAAATCATGTCTTTTTCATTTGTGATGTTTGTCTGACTGTGCAGGACACATCAGGCATATAAAAATTATCATACAGGGGCATCAAATTTTGCATCTATCCACAGTGTTTTATATGACGAGTGGGTATATTATTTTTTTTTTTTTTTTTTTTTATGTGATTTTTATTACATTGTAATAGTATTGAAGAACACGAGTTTACTGTGATCAGTGCACGGGGAAAGAGGTCAGTACGAGTAGTTATGGTTTTCAGCGTGCATTACTGGATGGTACAACCACCATTTAATACAGATTAAACGATATGAATTAAACATCATTGCCACACCGCACACGGTAAGACGCAGAAGTAATTGGCCATAAAATTTATAGTTTACGAAATATAACCATCTTGATTCACTATCACCAAAATTGCTTAATTAGTAATGAAATAAATTTTTACAGTATATTGTATATTTTGATATTTCATTATGAATAACTGTACTTTATTAATACTCTAACCCACCTTGTTATGTTAGTTGTTTCTAAATAGTATACCCAAGAAGTCGTATTAGAATAAAAATACGTAATTCCCACTATGTCCTATAACAAAAAAGAGTTATATGTACATAAGTTTTACATTCACATTAACACAGAAACCATAAGCAATAATTTATCCATGACTGCCAGTTCACAAATTGTCTCTTGGTTTATATGTCAAATTACATATTCACCAATATGCTTTGATATTATTATCAGAATTATTAGTTGATAAAGCCCGGTCTAACGAAACACATTTTCCAAATATTTACATCATTAATCAATAAATATAGTCAGCTCAAT